>NW_012101543.1:227170-252032 GCF_000951045.1 Mandrillus leucophaeus | reverse complement strand
TGGAGAAATAGGAACACTTTTACACTGTTGGTGGGACTGTAAACTAGTTCAACAATTGTAGAAAACAGTGTGGAGACTGCTCAAGAATCTAGAACTAGAAATACCATTTGACCCAGCCATCCCATTGCTAGGCATATACCCAAAGGATGATAAGTCATGCTGCTAGAAAGATACATGCACACATATGTTTATTGAGGCACTATTCACAATAGCAAAAACTTGGAACCAACCCAAATGTCCACCAATGATAGACTGGATTAAGAAAATATGGCACATATACACCATGGAATACTATGCAGCCATAAAAAAGGATGAGTTCATGTCCTTTGTATGGACATGGATGAAGCTGGAAACCATCATTCTGAGCAAATTATCACAAGGACAGAAAACCAAACACTGCATGTTCTCACTCATAGGTGGGAATTGAACCACGAGAACACTTGGACACAGGATGGGGAACATGACGCACCGGGGCCTGTCATGGGGTGGGAGAAGGGGGAAGGGATAGCATTAGGAGATATACCTAATGTAAATCACAAGTTAATGGGTGCAGCACACCAACATGGCACATGTATACATATGTAACTAACCTGCACGTTGTGCACATGTACACTAGAACTTAAAGTATAATAAAAATAAAAGTAAAAAATAAATCATGTGTTAAGCAGTTATGAAGGTTAAATTCTCAGTACTCTCAGTCACTCTCAGTTCTCTACATGTTGTGAGCTATAATGACTTAAAAAGACAAGTGAAAACTACACAGAGAGCTTTAAAAATATTAACTATCTTTCTATATTTGGCACTCAACTTGCTCTTACAATAGTGGGAAACTTCCCCTTACCACCCCACCCCCCGCAAAAAAAAAAAAAAAAAAAAAAAAAAAAAAAAAAAAAAACTGATGGAAGTCTTTAAATCCTAATTACTTTCTGGTTTTTGGTATCCACAATGGGCACCTGAATAAATGTAGAAATTATGAAGCTTTGACATCCCTATCCCCTAAAAAATCAGTTGATGAGCACACTTCATGCAGAACTCCAAATAATAAACAGAAACTGGAAGACTTATTGTCAGACAATCACTACTTAAACCTAGATGTAATGAAAGCAGAGGCCAGGACCTGCTTTGTAAAATAGACATAAATACATTTTATGCTTACAAAATATCTTGGCTGGATAAATTTTTGTTTATGTTTCCATTTATTTCATAACGACAAATAAAAGAGTAGAATTTTTATAGACATTGACAGAATATGGGGATGTAAGTTTTAAAGCATGAAATAAATAAACTTTTATAATGATTTAACCAAAATATACAGTCAGATGCAGTGACTCATTTCTGTAATCCCAGAACTCTGAGAGGCCGAGACAGGCAGATTGCTTGAACTCAGGGATTTGAGACCAGCCTGGGCAACAGAGTGAAACCCCATCTCTACAAAAAAAATACAAAAAAAAAAAAAAAAACTTCAGCCAGATGTGGTGATGTATGCCTCATCACACCACTGCCCTCCAACCTGGGTGACAGAATGAGATCCTGAGATCTGGTCTCAAAAATATATATATATAAATAAACATGTATATTTATATATGTGTGTGTGTATATTTATCTATATATGAATAAATATGTATATTTTATACCTATCTATATATAGATAGCTAGATATCTCTATGTATGAGAGATAAATTTTATATGTTTTATATGTCTATAGATAGCTAGGTATCTATATAGAGAGAGAAATATTATGTATTTCATATATAGAGAGAGGAAAATTATACATTATATACAGATATCTATAGAGGTAAATATTACATATTTTATATATATCTGTATATGTAGATAGCTAGAGATCTCTCTCTATATATATAGAGAGAGAGAGAGAGAGAGAAAGAGAGAGAGAGAGAAAATAAGTTTAGCATTTAGAGGGATAGGGGTCTGTAAGCTCATATAATCCAATTGTCCCACCATAAAGAAGAAAATCAAGGCCCAGAAGGAATGCCACCTGTGCAGCGTCACCTAGTTGTGAATAAGTGCTGAGCAGAGAAATCTTGAATCCCAGACTTGTGCTTTTAAGCCAGGCAAACTACGATGCATGGATTAAATTGAAATTGCTGCTTGATTTTGTTAGGGCTGAATGACTTATATATATTTAATGGTTAAAAATGTTTAAAAAGAATAATTTTCACTACAACAGTAGAATGGAGTAGCTGTGACAATGATTGTACTACCTACCATGCCAAAAAGTACCATCTGGCCCTTGACAGAAAATGTTTGTTGACCAATGGCTTAAGAAACAAGTTTAAAAATTAAATCCTGAAGCCTGCTTTCTACAGTCACCAAAAAAATAACCTGTACAAAATTTCTCATTTGTCAAATTCAGATTTTTTTTTTTAAAGCATATTCAGAAAGCTCCTAAACACTTATTTCCTGCATTATTTGGGCTTGAATAGTTCTTTGTTTTGGGCAAGTTTAATTTGGTTGAATGGACTAGAGACACATCCAAGCAAGCTTAAGAGAATTGACTAAGGATGGAGCTGAAACTCATGGAAATCTAAAATCAAGATACCACTGAAAAGCCCCCCCAGAGGCTGGAGCTAAAGGGTGTTTCTGAATTTTAGTTAGCCCTAGCTACTTTAGAAACAAGAATTCAATAACCTTTTTCCTGGTGCTCTGTCTTACTTGACAGCCATACTCCTCTCAAGTGTTTTTCTCCAGTATCAACCGCCTCTTTTGGTTTATTTTACCTCTGTGCTACTTCAAAACTTGACTTTTGATGTGGTCCCACACAGGCACCTCAATCTAAATTCAGCTTTCATGGCCTGTTAAGAGTAGCAAATCTGATTAGCTAAGTTGATTCTTGAGGCATTAACCTAATTACTCAAAAATATATCTGCTTAGCTTTACTCATCCTTTATTGTAGCTAATTGGTTGCTGGGAAATCTGTGATTTGGCTTCTCTAAGATCAAGAATTCCTTCATTCCAACCATTCCTGATTCAGAAGATGGCAGCCTGGGAAGAAGCAGCCCCCATGAGGGCTAGCACAGTGGTGTGTCCTTTAGAAGAAGCTGTGTTCGGGGCACCATCGCCCAAAATAGTTCTTCTTGGTTTCCATGTGTAATACTTTTCTCTACAGCTAGATTTGAAATCCCTTAAGGGAAAAAAAATACTTCTACTTTTATATCCATGGTCGTTCTTGATAAATCTTACTTAAGGTTGCTCAGAATAAGTTGTGGCCTGAATGATCAGTCTACCAACTAGTATAACAAATAAATCAACAGACTTTAAATTATTCAAGACCAAAATATAAAAAACAAACAACTGCAAAAACGTATTCGGTTTTTTTTAAGTAAAATGTGATTTGTGTGTATGTCTCTTTCCTGAATAGCTAGGTATTCAAATCAGCTCTCTACTTTAGTTCAGTTGAAGATATTTTGATTTTAATTTTTCACATTAAATGTATTAATATAGTTTCAATAATAAATAGTTTAATAAAGCATAAAATTTATTAATATAGAGCTTAATCCCAGAGAAAAACAGGGAACCTAGAAATAAGTTAAAAATAAAACAAAGTCAGGGGAATATTTCCATATTAATGACTAAAATTTTTTCCTCAAAGTAAGAATGAGAATAGAAAGAAACTGCCTACCTGGGCTTCTCTGATAGAATGTCCCCAAATTTGAGAATCCTTATATTTGGTGGCCCTGAATCTAAAGCTTTTCTTTAAAATCAAAGCTTTTAATATCAATGAATGGTTGCAAAATGCAATAGTACTTTATAGTGTAACTTGACGAAGAATCATTGATTAATGCAATGCTTTTTTCTTTCACAAAATTGGTGGCAACCACAATCCAGAATTTATAACAGATAAGAGTCTCATGTGTTAGAACATTGAGGGAAAAATTTCAGGTACCATTTCCACCATTCAGGATTAAATTTTTATTTCAAGTTAAAAGCAAAATATAATATTGTATATTTATTGTCTCCCCTCAGCTTATTTTTTTTAATCTATTTAATGAAAAATATAGTGTAACTTAATTCGAGCTCATTTAGGACTTCATATTTGTACTCTACAAATAAAATTCAAGACAGTGATAGCAAAAGCATAATAAAAATTAATCTAAATTCAGCTCTTTCAAAAATATTATATATATATAGGCTCAGCAAAGAAACACAGGCAAATATTTAAGTAACTATATATAAGATGATGAATTTTTTAAATTAATTTAGATAACCAGAATAATAGTAAGTGTTCACACATAATGTTACAGATTTGAAATAGAGAATGCACTCATGTGTATTATAAGTAATAAAATTGATTTTCTTTTAAAAGTACCTTAAAATAGGTGACAATAGTGATTATATATCTATTCCATAATATCAGTTAAATGTATCCATCTCCCTCTGACATATAAATAACACAATATAGCATTATTCTTCCTAAAAGAAACTGACTATATGAAAGTTCAACATATGGGGAAATAATAACATGCCTACAAAAGTAAAGAAGCTCTTATGATATGACATTAAATTCTAGATCTAAAGTTGTTCTGGGAATAGTTATTTACACTGCTGGTAAATTTCATATTAGAGGTCCTAGTCTATTGAGTACTTTCCTCCTATTCCCATCATAAAAAAACACACACACACATAAAACAAACATTTCTCTAAATACAAAAATCCTGTCCTGGACTTCTAATATCTCTGTGTTTAAAGTCCCCACAAACTGCCTCTACCAATAATGGAATATCTATATATATTCATTGTTATCTAATAATTTATACCATTATTCTGATAGCTTTATTTTATTATAAATTTTGTAAGAAAGATTTTAAAATTGATTTGTTCCATAAGAAGAGTTGGTATCTTCTGGAGGATTTGGATACAGAAAGTCTCTGTGAGTGGATCATAAAAGAGTATTTTATTGAAGGCAACCATATTTTAATGCTGAGTTGGACACAAATTATTTAAATCATTTAATTTTTTATTTGTCATACATTTATCTTAATGTTAACATAATATAATATACTACAAAAGACTGTGTGCTACATTACTGGCCAATCAAATCCTGTCCTTATTATGTAACTTTGGTATTATAATTGGCCATCTTCTACCCCTATTCCCCACTTTTCTTCTGCAATATGACTATGTATAGGAATAGCCCAATATCAACATAGTTCACCAGGAAATTTGTCTTAGTCCTCTCCATATACATGTCAATAAATAGCTCAACATCTATATAATATATATGGAAATATTATACTAATATGGATGTTTACGTATTATATATGTGTGAAACATTTCATAATATCAACTTTAGAAATTCTTCCCCTCTACATATAGTTGTCCTCCCATGTATCTGAAATAATTCAAAATATGCGACTTAATTTTTGTGATTATTAAGTCCTATCAATGAAAGAGAATCTCAAGTCACACTAGAAGAAAAAATATTGCAAGTAATTTGTATATACATAAGAATTGTGAGTATACTGAAGTTGGTAAACTTTTTATAACATGCAGCCAGGCACAGTGGCCTGTAATCCTACCACTTCGGGAGGCCAAGATGGGTTGATCCCTTGAGTCGAGGAATTTGAGACCAGTCTGGGCGACACAGTGAGATCTCATCTCTAAAAAAAATAGAAAACTTAGCCGAACATGGTGGCACATGTCTGTAGCCCCACACATGGGAGGCTGAGATGAGAGAATCACTTGACCCTAGGAGGCTGAGGTTGCAGTGAGCCAGTATCGCACCATTGCACTCCAGCCTCAGTGACAGAGTGAGACCCTGTTTCAAAAATGTATATATAAATAACATTTTGTATATCTGCATTGAATAAAGACAATGATTTTTTACCAGCCCACCTGGTAAAAGATTTTACCTGCCTACTTTCTTCCACTAAAGCAGCAAGTGAAAGAAACAGCTAGTATCCTTTTATTCCCAATATAAATTCTTACTCATTCTGTGCAAGGGAAGAGATGTAATAAATATATTCTTTTTTCAGAGAGCAAAAACTTATGTCCTTCCCAGTTACACAAATTGGCGGTAAAGTAGAATAAAATGAGGGATCCACCATGTTGCTTTTGCTTTCACCATTAGCATTAGTTAACAGTTGCCTGCTTTTAGGAAAGTCAAATACTAGAAAATTAAATAAGCTAGAGATGAGCCAAATTTAAAATTCACCCCAGACCTGCATGAAATCTAGCTGAATATATTCTGACTGATTGTTTTGCTTAACACATTATTTATTGTGAAACACAGGGAGTCTCTGGGAAACTAAAATAAATATAACAGTACTAGTACCCATAGAATTTTAAAATTTCCAAGTTATGTGTCACAAACTTTGTAATTTTTAGGTACAAGAGATTAGAGGAGAATGTTAAAAATCAAGAGATAGCTGGACATGGTGGCTCATGCCTATAGTCCCAGCACTTTGGGAGGTGAGATAGGAAGATCACTTGAGGCCAAGAGTTGGAGACCAGCGTGGGCAACATGGTGAAACCCCATCTCTACTAAAAATACAAAAATTGGCCAGGTATGCTGGCACAGGCCTGTAGTCCCAGCTACTCAGGAGCCTATGGCAGGAGAATTGTTTGAACCCGGGATGGGGAGGTTGCAGTGAGCTAAGATTGCACCACTGCATTCCAGCCTGGGTGACAGAGCAAGACTGTGTCTCAAAAAAAAAAAAAAAAAAAATCAAGACACAAGGAAAAAGATGGGGAGAGTGGGAAAATAAGGCAAAATCAGGGGAATTATTTTCCATTGTGAAAACCAATCAATCATAAACTTTGATTGAAATTCTCCTTAATAGACTAAAACACGATGTTTTTGTTTGGATAGACCTGTATTTATTTATTTATTTATTTTTGATGACAAGTAGTTTTCCCGCTGGATAGCTATGATCTTTACTCATGTTATTCTTTCACAAACTCATAGATTTCTATCATAGAGATATAGGCCTTGGGAAAGTCTCTTCTTTTTCAGGTACATTTTGCAAAGCAATGGACACAATGCTTTTTCTCTGTCCTTCTAACCTCATTTTTGCCTTCTAACCTCGTTTTGCAAAAGCAACATGGTGGATCCTACATTTGACAAAGGAATGGGCACAGTGCTTTTTCTCTGTCTAACCTCATTTTGCCACGTCCTGACCATCTTCATGTCAAAGTATTCATGTCCATTCTCAAAAAATGAATAAAGCTTTTTTAACATTATAAATTAAATCTACTGTCCATATTTTTTTTTTAGCCAAATACTCTGTATAAAGTCTTGAAGTTATATACATTGCATTTTTCAAAAAATGGTTTTCAAAGGATCATACGTTGTTTTCTCTGGATCCTGAAATTTGTACAATTTATTGACATTGCCCGTGATATGTGTTTGACTTGTGCTTTGGAGGCCACTACTCCGAATGAGTTGGCCTGTGAACATGGACCCACACAGGATCTAGCCCAGGATGCATGCAGAGGGACTCTACTGGGATTTACTGCACCTTTGAGCAAAAATATCAGAGTACAAAGTGTGGAGGCTGTTGGCCCATTGTGGCCTGTGGGAATAGTGAGAAGTTATCGTGGCAATCCTCGAAGACCGAAATCTATTTTGTGTTGTGACTAAATCATAGGAAGATACACTAACCTAATGTGCCCAACGGCAGCTCCTGGCCCAGATCACAGATCTAGAACTTGGGTGAGGTACTGTGCAAAGATTTTGATCCTAGAAATCAAATGGTTGATTCTAGGCTCTACTTTTTAAACAAAGGTATCACCTCTGACAATGTAGACAGACTCTCTGAGCTCTAGTTTTTTTATTTAAAAAATAAAAATTATACCCGGGCCATGAAGTGGTGGTGAGGTCTTAAGAAAAGTCATGTAAAGAAGTGGTTCACACACAGCAAGTGCCTGGGGTAGTTCTAACCCCTGTTTTCTCCCCTTAAAGAATTTCCCTAGAGGGGCTTAAGAAAAATTCCAGGACCAGTTCACATTTGCAACAGATAGAGAAAGAAGCTTATTAAAAGACAAATCCGTATTTCTTAACAAATGACATAATATGGTAGGAGCATGCACACCAAAGGTTGTGTGGACTCATGAGGGAGGGCCATATAACTCGCTGTGATTATTCATTGTGAGGCATGGAGTCATTGGAGGTAAGTCTGGAGCGGGTGATCATTTATCTGAGAGCAGCACTGAAAGGTAATAAAAGAGGAAGTAATCAGATCAGATTCAGATTTTAGATAGATAATTCTGGTAGCAAAATAGATCATAAATTGGGGAATGGAAGCAAGAGTGAAAGTGGAAAGCACAAAGTTGTTTGTGTGTTTTTGAGTCTGTCTCTGTCGCCCTGGCTGGAGTGCAGTAGAGCCATCTCCGCTCACTGCAATCTCTGCCTCCTGGGTTCAAGCAATTCAGGTGCTTCAGCCACCGGAGTAGCTGGGATTACAGGCGTGCACCAGTACGCCTGGTTAAGTTTTGTGTTTCTAGTAGAGACAGGGTTTTGCCATGTTGGCCAGGCTGGTCTTGAACTCCTGGGCTCAAGTAATCCACTGGCCTTGGATTCCCAAAGCACTGGGATTACAGACAGGAGTCACCGTGCCTGGCCTAGAAAGCACAGAGTTTAATAGTTCTCTTCAAGAATACCAAAAGCCTGAAATAGAACAATGACAAAAGGGCACACAGACAGACAGAAAGTAACATCAGGATTTGCTTTCTAGTCCTGTGGAATAAAAGGCATAAGGAACATAGGAAGAGAAGATTTGAAGGAAAAGAGAAAATATATCACTGAAGGCTGAACAAAGCAAATGTTTTCCATCCCACCCACCTTGTTCAGGTGGTTCTTTCTTTTCTTTTCTTTTCTTTCTTGCTTTATTGCTTGCTTGCTTGCTTGCTTACTTTCTCTGTCTCTCTTTCTTTTTCTTTCTTTCTTTCTTTCTTCTTTCTTTCTCTTTCTTTCTTTCTTTCTTTCTTTCTTTCTTTCTTTCTTTCTTTCTTTCTTTCTTTCTTTCTTTCTTTCTTTCTTTCTTTCTCTTTCTGTCCCTTTCTCTCTTTCTGTCTTTCTCTCTTTCCTTCTTTCTTTTTTGCTGGAGCACAGTGGCACAATTTCGGCTCATTGTAACCTCCACCTCCCAAGTTCAAGTAATTCTCCTGCTTCAACCTCCTGAGTCGCTGGGATTAAAAGTGTGTGCCACCACGCCAGCTAATTTTTAGTAGTGACCAGAGTCTCGCCATGTTGCCAAGGCTGGTCTTGAGTTCCTGGCCTCAAGTGGTCCCCTCACTTTGGCCTCCCAAAATGCTGGGATTACCGGTATGAGCCACTGTGCCCAGTCAGTTTAGGTTAAATTCAGACTTTAAACATTTCTTGTTTGCAAACAGAAAATAATAGCTCAGAACCTTAGAGATTATAGCTTCATCAATATTTAAGGGGTATGATATATGTCAATAATTAATGAAAAAAATATTAAAATAATACGGCGTTAGGCTGTGGATAAAATATTCATATATTCTGACCCTAAAACCAAAATATGTGATCTGATAATAAACTTTTTTTCTTCTTTCTCATTTGTGAAGTTAAATTACACAAAAATAATTCAAAAGGGAATTACCTTTTGAATTACCTTTATTATAAAAAGAACATTTTTATGAAATCTAAACTGATCTGGAAAACTCAGACTATGCAGTCACTAACCATAGAAGAACTGATCACTTAAAAAACACATATCAACATAATTTTAGTCATAAAACCTTCAACCATTTTATGAAAAAATATCAGTGTTTTTCTGGGACTGAGCTAAACTTCATTATCATCACTATCTCTTTGAACCCTACAGTTTGAAAATAACTGTGTGACTCAACACACTAATGTATGTTATCTCTTAAGACCAGTTCAGATATTAATGTCATTAGTCAGTGAATTAGTCTCTTTCCATACCCGGTCTAGGCATTAAGGATCCAGGTGCTGCTTATACCATTCCAATGCCATTTGGTCCACAGCGGCTTTGGGTGAGTAATACAAAATTTTTGTTCTAGTTTTATTTGTTTTCTTCTTTTTTTCTTCCTAGAGAAACGTGGAAATCCATGCAATTTCATTTTAGAAGCTATAACCTAATTGCACATGGCTTATCCTGCTAGTCTATATGTCTTCATATATTTTGAACTGTATTTTAATTTATGGCCAGTCCCAGATTTTATTAAAATACTTAAAGAATTATACTACAATATATTGTAATATTTTCCACATGTTGATTCGGTTTCTAATATAGTAGACACACAGAAATACCTAAAACCTGGGCAAATTAAAACCTGGGTCTATCAGCTTTTAATTTCAATAGTTACATAGGAAAGCTTACATGCACAATTAACCTCTATGATTGAACCATGACCATGTCATTTAAGTTGACCATAATTGCGTCATGTGGATTCATTGATATTCTTAGAAATTTTTAAGGAATATATGAGATGACAAAATAATCCTCAGAAACTCTTCAAATAAAAACTTCCTACCATAGGAAAGTCAATGCTTAAGATGACTCTGTTGCACTAATTTTAATAACACGCATGATTACCATTTTTTAAAGTTTTATCATTAAAAAAATTTAAGATGCCTCTTTCCGATGCAATGAATTCAAATACTCTCAACAGTTAATCTTGGCAACAAAATTTGTTCTACTGAGTTATATTATTTTATTCCAAGTCCCACTGAAAATAAAATTGATCATGTAGCTGAGTTATGGTCACTATAATTTACTTCTTACGTTATATCCTAAATGTCATCCATACTGTCTCAAATATAAATTACTGGATAATCTTCATTCCTTCTTCTCTGCCCTTGTTTCACTATTGCTTAAAACTTTCAAATAATCGTACTCATTTATTGAAAGCTTTGGGGTTTAATATAAAGCAGAAAACCAAACCACAATGACACTAATTCAATGGGTCATTGAATTGCTAGCTTTGCCAGAGAAGAGAATCTTCAATGAACTACATTTGGCATGTCTTTTGCTAGAGTTTCTTTGAAAAAGGAAAATAATATTTGCATGTCATGTTTTAAATACATAACATATAGAAAAATCTAGAGTGATAATGAACTTTTCACTCTACTCAAAATTTCAAAGTAGAACTCCTTAAAATCACTTTATTGTGTGTAAAATAGAATATCATTTGTAAAACAACAAATCAGTTTCTGCATATTTTCAGAAATATGTCTGTTATAAAATGAGATAAAGTTATAACTGAGTAGCAGTTGAGATGTGACAACAATTTGGTTATCACAATAATCTGGTTGATTAGACTATTTGGCTCTATTTGGCTTCTATAATCATGATAGAAAAGCAGTTAAAAGGAACTCAAAAAAATTTTTTAAATAAAAATAAAACAAAAGAAATGCTGAGGTTTGAACCCTTAATTTTGAAGAAGTGTTAGGATTGTAGTATCATTCACAGGGTGAGCAAGTCATAGAGAGAGGTTCGCTTTTTGGGAAAATGCCCTAAGTTTGATTTGTGCCAGTCATACATTCAACAAAGAATGTTTAACAGGCAGTTCAAAATAATAACTACCACTAAATAATGCTTTAAATTTAACAAAGTGCTTTTGTAGTTATCATCTCATTTGATCTTCACAAAAACCTATGAGTTGATAGTCAGGACAAATCTTATCATAATCGAATTCATATCATAAATAGACTTAGGAATGGAAACAAGAGATTTGAGGAGAACACAAAATATTTCAACCCTGCTGCTTTTACAGCTTTTGATCCTTTTAAACTCTACTTATAAAAGTAAGTATTTTATCCCAGCCTGGGCAACAAAGCAGGCCTCATCTCTACAAAAAATACAAAGTTCAGCTGGGTATGGTGGTGAGCACCTGTAATCCCTGCTACATGGGAGGCTGAAGTGGAAGGATCACTTGAACACAGGAGGCTGAGGTTGCAGTGAGCTATGAACAGTCCACTGGACTGACACTGGGTGACAGAGCAAGATCCTATCTAAAAAATTGTTTTTAATAAAATAAAATAATTTATCATTATTCAAATATTTATAAACTTTTATTGGAAGGTTATTTAGAGTAATCCATGAACCAATTAATCCAATGGTCAACTTCTTACAGACTGTTGTTAATTTCCTCTTGTCAATTGCTATTTTTCTTTTACTGAAAATATTTCAATGTTGATTAGTTATTTGCCATGTAAATTTTATGACAGAAAGCTGATTAATCAATCAGTTTTGCTCATATAAAAATGTCTTAATGTTTAGACTTTCTGATTGCTTGTTTTTGGTCATTATTCTACTAAGACAAATTTTCCTGGATCTAGTATTATAGATGAATATTTCAATAATATGTTATACTATATCCAATTTTATTTAGTCATATTTTATTTCTTGTGCAGTTGTGGCCTTTCTGTTTTATTTGGTGTTGATTATTCCTAGCAATTTCCTTTATTAGGGGTCACCCAACCAAAACACTATTGAGGTTAAAATGGTAGCGTCAACACCGAGATTACTTTGAATTGGGTGCTATCTGCATTTAGGGAGTACTTACTGCAAAATCTGAAGTAATACTCATTTTAAGAAGCAAAACGAAAAAGATGAAACAGAAAAGGATTTAGAGATCACTAAAATTTAAGCCTCATATATGACAATCTCTAGCAACCAATATTTCCTCAACAGATTATATTTTCTACATCATTGCACTTCTTTTATGGTAAGAAGTAATGAGTGAAACTTACCATCTCAAACCAATTGGCATGGAGCAGAAGTCCCGAATTGAATGAGATATAAGAAATCATTTCATTGGTATAAAGAATTTGAGATGAAATTTTTAACATTGAAAAATAGATGGAACAAAACAAGTAGATGCAACCAGATGGGATTTCAAAAGTACCCACTTGGATTGGTGAGCAAAATAATTTGTCAATAACTGTATTCAAGTTTTTTTAAGCCACCGCTGAAAACGTTTAATGCCCTAGACTACTTTCTTCACCTTTTCAAATAGAGTAATTCCATACCTTCTCAAAAAATGGCTCTTATTCTTTAGCAACAATAATGACATTTGTATTTAATATATGGAGATATTCAGGCATTAAGATGATTAGGGTAAGTGACACCATGAGAAAATAAATTAAAACCCTTTACTCAGAAAAATTTGAAGGGTAAGGGTTTTAGAGTCATAAGTTTTAGAGTCAGATATGTACATTCAAATGCTTTCTCAACCACGTGAATCTCTTATGCAAGTTACTGTCTCCTTCAAGGCCTCAATTTCCCCATTTATAAGTTGGAGACAATCATAGTTCTTATTTCATAGGTTTTTGTGAGGTTAAGTATGATAATACAGAATATTTAGACCAGCTTAAGCAACACATTAAATACTTAGCAAATATTATTTAACTAAAGTATACAACAATACATGTCTTTAAAGTTTTTTATGTGTTCAAAGGACTATGATGTAAAAATTTTACAGTAAATCGTGGCTGGTATTATTATAGCATCACTCTCTATTAGTATAAACATGGACTATAGAATCTAGAAAATGCTGTTATAAAATACTACCATCCTACATGCTATAAAAAAATGTTATTTTAAAAATATACTTGTGAGGGAAACCATAAAGATTTTTATACAAACATCTTCTTCTAATAGATATGATTTTGTGTTTTAGCTTTGTCAACATACAGCAAGTGATATCAAATATTTCCTACATTGTGTTTTAAATTCAATTTCAATTTCAAATTATCATTCTAAATGGTATATAAGATTTTACAAAGTAAATCTTTTTATATTCATTTTTATAAATTATACTATATGTATTATCTCTATAGGACTTTAGAAGGATTTTTGCTATTTGTAAGTGAAGTAAATTTTCAAGCTCTGTTGCCTAGAGTAAAATCTTAGTTTCATAGTATAGTACAGAATATTTCTTAGCCTTTATGTACACACAGAATTGTTTTAACATCAAGAGAAACAAATTATAATGACAACATGTTGAAGAAGAAATTAAAGCTTTACAAGAATCAACCTAATCTTACAGTTTCTATATTAATCTATTGTACTCTTGAATAATTGTAAATAGATATCAGAATTACAGCCAAATTTAAGAAGCTCCAGATTTTTAACTATTCCTCAAAGAGTAATTATATTGCTTGTGAAATATCAGTGCCTCATAAATATATTTTTAAATAGATCAAGGTGATAAAGAATGCATAAACTAAGAAGGGGAAAAATAAACTAATGAAATAGACAATTGTATTTGAAGTAGTCATTTCTAATTACAGAAAACCTTCATTGATATCTTCTACCCTTAAAGAAACCAAACAGCATTAAGTAAAACACAAACTATATACTCTAATAAGAAGTGCAGATTTATTATTTTCAAATTCACACTGTATATTTAGCTGCTAATAAAAGCACTTCTAAGTAACAGTCTTTCATTGCGTGCTTTAATAAATAGGTGGGAATCATTTGAAATTAGGCCCATTTATATCACACAATGTGTTAAAAATCTTTAAAAACAGCTTGGTTAAAAGCCTCAAGCAATCTTGTTTACACTATTAGCAAATCCTTGCTTCATAGATCATACAAAAGTAAATTTCAGCCTTGCCTAGTTCAAATTATCATAAATTCTGAATTATATTCAGCATTTTAAAGCTGGAAGGGACCTCAGAGATCTTCCAGTGAAGTCTACAATAATGAGATTTTCCTGACTGTTACATCTAAAATGCATGCCATATGTATAAACAAATTCTAAACATTGTTGACTATTTTCAAAAATGTTAGTGACACTGTATTGTTACTTCAAATGGTGTGTTTTTTCAAACATATCAAGAATTTCATGAGCTATTAAGAAACTTTTTGTCAGGATGATTTAAAATCATTAGCAGTGTGTTGCCTTGTTTGTGTTCTTTGCTTTATCATTTTGTTTTCTTATCCCACTCAGCTCTAGAAAGTTCAGGAAAATAGTCTTTACACTAACAGTTTGACTACACAGTATATATGAATAACATAGCCAACAATTTCAAGAACTTGTAAAAAGTCAAACCAGAACTATTACATAGATCTGAAATCACTAGTGGTGGGAGCCACCATGTGGCTTTCTACACACATGAGAGAAAGCCTACAATTTCACTCCAGTACTCTGTTCTGCTGAAGTGTATTTTGTACTGGTAGGAAATCAGAGGCCCTTGTATGCAACATACTGCAATTGTATAACTATACACTGCAAGTTCCATGAAATTAGCGCTCTCCTTGCCAGCCTCCTTAACCGCACATTCTAGTTCTCAGAGACTTTTCTAGGACCTTATGGGAAATTTATCAAAATATGCCGTCACTTTGAGCAGGAAGAAGTGGGGCTTTTGTCATTTGGGCACCATCTGCCCAGTCACCCTACTCCCTGATGTAACCTACTTTATTTGTCCATGCAATAAATATTTATAGAGCAACAACCAGGTGCCCAGCATATGCTAAGTTGCCAAGAGGAATGCAAAAGAAATGTTAGAGTTTCTGACCTCAAAGAGTTTTAAATCTGATTATGGAGAAAAATCACACTTTTGTGAAGCAGACAAATTACAATGCATAATAGTCTGCTCTAAGTGCCAGAGGCATAGTACACTTAACGTTTCAGGAAAAAGAGGATCAGTACAGACTCAAAGGCAAGAAGATACTCTGTAAAAGATAAATCTGGATCTAGATCTATTAGACTGGGTAACATTTTCTACGGCTGGACATTCCATGTGTAAGAAATATCTGTGTCAGAAAGTCAAGAAAATAACTCTTCAAGTGCAAAATCACTACTCTGCCATTGCACTGCCAGTACGTGGTGGCTATTAGTCATACATAATTATTTAATTTAAAATTAATCAAAATACAGGCTCACTTTCTCAGTAACACAAAATATATTTCAAGTGCTCAATATCCACATGTGGCTAGAGACTAAAGTATTGTACAATGCAGACTGAGAACATGTCTATCATCCTAGAAAGTTATTTCAGACAACTCTATACCTTATTTACTTCACAGCAAGATCAACCTAAAAGAAGTAGAAGACTCAGTTCAGGACACAGAAAACTTGATTTAATAATCAATGAGCCAAGGCAAAAAAAAATCTTGTATGGAAATTCCACTGTGGATGCAAAGCATATTTCGGCACTCCATAAAGCCTATGTGTCATGTAGAACTTACCTTCTCAGAAGGATGGACCAATTAGTATGAAGGATATGGCATATAAGGAAGTAGGAAAGGAGTGGAATGAACTAGCTTATTTCGAGATGCCATATATACAAATGGGAAGTGGAATAACAATTTAGCAATGTCCAAGGGCAACAATATGAGAACTAGAGAAAGGAACAATAGAAAGCAATTTATGGATTTGACAAAAATTCTATCTTGCAAGTATTAGCTCACCTGGAGACACAGCAAATGCCTTAGATTGCTATAAACTTTGGGTGGTTTGTCTGTAAGAGTAAAAGAAAATCTAAACTAAATGGCTGGAAGAGGAAAGAATTAATAGGGGCAGAGGAGGAGGAGTTATGATTATTCTGTTGCTTCAGTTGCCTCATTGTGTTGAAAAGGATAAAAATCTGGGAAGAAGAATTCTCAAGTAAGAAACATTTCTTGTACAGATTCTCTGGTGACCAGGGATTACAAGCACTCCTTAGCTCCCAGTACATTAGGACACTGTAACCTCCATATCTCTTCTTTTAATTACAATATTTACACATTTATACAGAGTATCCTTAGCTACCCCTCCATAAAAACCTTGTTTGTTGTTTATTTCTAATCACGATGCTATCTGGTAATATCCAAGGGAACCTATACCATGCAAACACCCTCTTGACCATGTTATCTGTTGTGACTGAGATTTTAATAGGTAACTAACAGGGCCCAATTGGTTGAATTAAACCTTTAATAATCATAAATTAACCTTTACATATTTCTCACAATCCCTGGCATAGCTGACTGATAAATGAGTGAATTTGGGTGACATTGTGTGTGTGTGTGTCTGTGTGTGTGTGTGTGTGTTGCTAATAATACTTAAAGAATTTTTAAAGATGTGGCAAATTTTAGAGCTGAAAAAATGCTAAGTAATATAGTTTAAGACATTTGTGTTAATATATAAAAAACTGAGGCCTAAAAAATTTAAATGGTATACTTACAGGCACATAGTTTAATGACAGTTGTGTGATCCTATGTCCTAGCCCAATGTTTCTGTTTTATTACACTCTGATGTTAGCTGTGCCATTACTTTTAGTAGTCAACATATTAGAAGCAGCTCAACTATCAGTTCTAATTTTGGCTAATCAAATAATATGTGATTCCATTTAGAGTAATTAATATATTTAGCCACAAAATCTATATATCTTGATGAATATTTCTAAGCACTTTTATGAATATATACCTATCTTCTTTGTTTCTTGCTTTATCCTTATCTAGAGTTTCAATATTTGAAGATGGATAATTGGATGCAAATTCTTAGCCAACACAGACAGAAATGCATTTAAAACCCTTCTGCTTGGCAGACTATTACACTGATGGTTTCTAAAGCACCATGTCTCATAGTATTCACACTCTGATATAGTTCTTTCCCACTCTAGGCTTGGCCATGTGACTTGCTTTCCCCAACAGGACAGTGGCAAGTGTGATGCAAGCAGAAGCTTAACAAACAAATACTTGTACAGTGGGACTTGTCTTCTTGGAATGGTTCTTCTAGGAAGCCAGTTGCCATGCTGTAAAGAAGGTTGAACTAAAGGGGAACTTTATGGAGGAAAGACCCTGGAAGATGAGGATATCTTAGATATTCCATGCCCAGCAGAGACCTAATTAAGCTCAAGCACATGAATAACCTAAGCTATTGTACAAAAAATAGAAAACCACCCAGCTGAGCACAGCCAACCTAAAGCTGCTTCTTAATTTTCACTTTGTCATATCATATGGTAATAATGTAAGCACAATAGACTCCTAAAAGTATAAAACTGTATATTTTCCTTAAGCAGCAATTATGGAGATAATCCAGTATACCAACTCTATTTTTTAATATTTTGAATGACTGGGCTCTATAGGAACAATTCTAATATTTCTTATTGGAGGAAAAACAAAGGTGGTTCAGATCTTTGAACTATTGCTTTAAGATTTTACTTTTTTTAACCTTATGGAATATTTTTAAATTATGGGAACTCAAAGAGTATTTAGGAAGAGTTTTTAATACAACGAGTTTTTAAAACTTGATATTAGTCTGTATCTTCTAGTGAAGAAAGTTATGTAACCTTTAGAAGTAAAGGTCTCAACATTGGGTATTTTTGCCTCAGAATACATCTTTTTTGATCTGGCTAACCATCATCTTCATTGCTATTAGCAATTTATATGGTTCTTCATTAGTCACTTGTATGGTTCATGTATAATTCTGCTCATCATCATTTTATACTCTTATGTGACTTTGTTGGTAGTATTAGCTGTTCTTTGCTTATATGTAATCCTAAACTAAAAACAGTTAGAGAAAAGATATTTCTTTATTATTTTGCCCTTATGAATGTCTTTACCAAAATTTACCTGAGTTATATGGTGCAGTTTTTCAGAATTTAATGCAACTTCTAAAGTCACTTAGGCAGTGAAGTGGACGTGTTAACTAACAGGCATGCCTCCCAAAAGGTGATGTCAAGCAAATTGGGGAAATACTTTGTACTCGTGTAGATTTTTGATGAATTTTCATATATTAAAGGTGATGAGAAGGTAATTACACTAATTTTGTTCTTCAGATTTACATGGTTACAGAAATGTTTTCTTGCCAAATAGATTATAATTGTTCAAGAAACAAGCTGCTTACAGATATCTTAAAATTATGAAAGCCGAAAGGGTCTCTGTTTTACTCTTTCCAGAGTTGTCTTTGCTAGTGGTCGTTTTGGGGTAAATATTCTTAAGTACCTACTGGAAAAGTTTCCACCTTCTATGACATCCCTCTTATTCCTCTCTGTCATTCCTCTTTTCTCATGTCATCTCTCTCTCTTTCTTTCTCTCTCTCTCTCTCTCTCTCTCTCTCTCTTTCTCTCTAATATTATCTCTCTGGCTAGCCTCAGCGGTGTTGCTCTCCTTCTCCAAGTTTATCATTGGTTGACCTCAGGGATTTCAAAGCTAGCTGATCATCAGAATAAGTAGATCTTTTGAAGAACAAAACAAACAAATATCAGCTCTGGGGCAATTTCTTCCCTGGGATTCTGAGTCAGCAACGGTAGTGTGGGAATAGTAAAACGGCTTTGCAAAGTTTCCGAGATAAGCCTCAATGTAAACCAGGATGGTGAACAACTGGTCTGCCTCCAAACTTTACTGGCCATAAGAAGAAATGTGTTTTGGATTTCAAGCTTCTTCATAAAGAAAGAAAAGAAGAGATATGATAACTAAATGCAGTGCCTGATGCTGAACTGTATCCTAGATGGAGACAGAATGGGGTGGGTTATAAAGGATCTTAATGGGACAATTGATGAATTTTGTGTATGGACTGTGAATTAGATAATATGGATGTTAAGTTTTTCTGATTTCTATAATTGAGTTTTAACTACTTAAGAGAACATTGAGATTTCATTTTTTGCTCTTGTTTTCCCAGAAAGACATGATAAAGTATTCAAGGGTGAAGGGGCACAATGTCTCCAATGTATTCTCAAATATTTAAAGGAAAATTTGCATGAATGTATACACATGAAGAGGGAGACAGAGATTTATAAAGTAAATGAGGCAGCACACAAATAATTGTTGAATTTGGGTAAATGGTATATAGGAGCTTCTTGTACTGTTTTAACAATTTTTCTGTAAGTTTGAAATTATATCAAAATTTATTGTTTTGAAAAAAAAGCTTTACTGTAGCTGAAACTAAGGGTACTCAAATTTCTTTCCAAAAACTGTAATGCTAAACTATCTGATTCAGAGTAATCAAACAAATAGATGTCAAAAAAGCAGTTTGGAATCTACTGTCATATCAACTGCATATTAGAAAAGTAATTTTTTAGATGTTAATACCATTATGTACAATAATTGTACACTTGAGAGCTGAACAATAAGGTTAAACTGATTGAAGGATTAAGTGACATAAAGATTGTTTCCTTTTTTCAACTCAAATGATGGGATACAACCAAGAAAAATAATATAAAGTACTATTTTCTAAAAATCTATGAAGCAGTCCTATGTGAGGCAAGATACAGAGCACGTATCTGATTTGAAGTCAGAAAATGTAAGTTCAAATTTATTTCTTACTTAGTGTGGCGTCTTGAGAAAGTCGTCTAACCATCCTAAATTTCCTAATCTGTAAAACAAATCTAGTCATGATAAAGGCCTTGTTAATGAGGGAAATAAATGATTAAAAACTTGACAATATATTGCCATATAACCAGAAACTACCAAGCATAATTCTCGGCCATGTAAATACAGTTGTCCTGCGGTGTCCATGTAGAATTGGTTCCAAGACCTCTAGCAAATGCTCTAGTCACTGATATAAAATGGTGTAGTATTTGTGTAGAACCTATGCACATTTTCCTGTATACTTTCAATTATCTCTAGATTACTTGTAATACCAAATACAATGTAAATAGTTGTTATACTATGTTGTTTAGGGAATAACAACAAGAGTGTGTCTGTACATGTTAAGTACAAATGCAGTTTTTTCCGAATATTTTTCATCTGTAGTTGACTGAATCCATGGATATGGGACCTACAATTACAGAGGACCAACTGTGTGATATTTTGGACATCTCACAAGTGCTAGTTAGTTTCCTAGGTCATTGGACCTAACAAGAGGCTCCATCTGAACTGTGAGATTTGCAATGAGACACGAGAAATATATTTCCTGGTGATGGCGAAGCAGTGGGAGTTGAAGAGAATCAAATGAAATCACTGGTTTACAGAAATACTCTACTGCTTGATGAAATATCTAACATTGCCCCTAAATTTTTGATCCAAATAGAGAAAGGCAAAACCCCCAATCCTTTTGTACCATGACCCTCTCATATTTGGGTTTTAAAATCTGATTCTTTTAGATTAATTTAGAGCAATCTTTCAAGCCATTTGTTTTATAAAGGTACATAAATGTTCATTTTCTGACCTTTTATACATATGAACCATCTTTGAATGGTTTTTACACAAGAAGATACATTGTATAGATATGAAATTCTTGGTTCACAATATCATCCTTTTAAAATTCTTATTTTGCTTTTTTTGAAATATTTACAGTTACAGTGTCTGAAGCTAGCTGGATACATTTTTCTTTGGTGAAAATCCCTTCTTTTCCTTTTTCTCCCTTATTTCGATACTTGATTTTCTAAATTATTTGTTTCTTTTGCAATTCAGAAGTTTTCAATATGAGTTTTGTGGGTCTCCTTTGTTGTTTTATCTTGAAGTTAGTAAAGTCAATCAATTCTGAATATACAGGTCAGTCAATTTTTCTGTTATATTTTTATTTACTGCTTCTGTTTACTATGTTTTAATTCTTTATTCAGGATCACTAGTCAGTCACATATTGAAGCTCCATAATAGGTCTTATAAACTATCATCTTCTCTTTCATACTTTTCATCTGTTTGTCCTCATCCTGTGCATTTTATGACAGCTTCTCAGCCCATCCTCCCTGTCACTTCATTCCTACTTCAGTATTATCATTATTAGAGTTCAGTATTCTCAGTACCTTTTAAAATGTGGGGTTTAATTTTTCTTATTTCTAAAACCTTAAGTTTTATTGAAATTCTCTTTTAGCTCTTCTGTCTCTCTTTTGTACCTCACTTTTTTCCTTATAGGCTGATTGTCCTGCTTCATGGAGGTTCATGAAGCATTTCTTTTTGCATTTTATTGAACATAGCAAACAGGTTCCAGAAATGTTCTCTTGAGTCTTTCAAGAAATCAATTTTAAAAACATATTCTTCCTTTGGGCTTCCAGATTGATAATTATTTTTCCCTTATTCCGCAGTAATTCTTGGTGCTTAATGTTTTGTTTCTTTTTAACCCCTTTTTACAAACGATTAAATGGAGTACTTTCTAAACTCAGTGACTCTCAGAATATAGGATGGGTGGATTGTCCTTAGCTACACCCTCTGACCAAAACAAATAGCATGGCAACAATGATAACAAAATCTCCTTCTTAGATTCACATCTAGAAAGGAAGTTAATTGCCCAGATTCCAATATGATTTTTAGTTTTTAACTGAGATGGTGATTTCTCTTTTACCTCCTGCCTAGTCCTTTGAAACTCTGAGAAAATATAATACACAACAGTCTAAAAGTCCCAGCATTCAATGTATTTAGGATGTCTCTCTCACCATCTTCAGATCTTCGCTTCTGGAGGGAGAAGCAGCCAGTATGCAATAAGCAATCAGTAGTCCCCCTCTATAGCTCCTGCTTACTTGTTTCTGAAAGATGTTGTTTCTAAATGGGGAGTGAGATGGCAGTTGGGGAACTGGATGAAGGTCTGAGAATTGACCTAACATTTACTCAGCAATCAACATTTGGGCATTCTTTTCTTTGGTTAAAATATACTCTGGGTATAGACGAGTAGGCATAACATGATAAAACTACAAAGTGTCTTCCTATCCACTTTAGGTGTTGACTTTGTCATGAGATAAAAACCTGAGAGTGCCAAGAAAATTGGCCTAACTTTAATTAGTAGGTGTTCCACCTAGATTCTAGCTTTAGTGTATTTGAGACTTGATGCCATGATTTTGTCTTTTTAGTGTTTTCTTAAGTATTTTAGGACATAATTAGGAAAAGTTACATCCTTTTAAATGTCACCTAAGATGTTCTATCACTATAAGTAGACTCTTCAAGGTGTTATTTGATATCTGATAGTAATAACTAATAAATATCATTTGCCTAGCCTAAGCACTTACCACTATAAACCTTGTAAAAATTCTAAATTTCTGTATATTACAGGAAGCTGTTGTAATTCTAGTTCATGTTAAAATTCCATTGACCTCCATTTTGTATCTCCTTTACTTGTCACAGAAAGCTAGTGATTTTAAGTAACGATATTTTTATTTAGATTAACTGTCCATTGAATCTTTCTATTTTTTCTTATTTTTCTATTTTGCCATTCATGCAGTAAACATTTAAGTACTTACTGTGTGCTAGACACTGTGCCCTGCAGATACTAAAATATATGTTCTGCCTCTAAGAACTTGTGGTCTACTCATGAAGATAGATGACAAAATCAACATTTACCGTATGCTTTAATAAATCTTTTTAAATATTTGCATAATGTAAAAATATCTTATTTTATTTTATTTTATTTTATTTCATTTTTAAGACAGGGTCTCACTCTGTCACCCAGGCTACAGTGCAGTGAGTGGTATGACCTCGACTCACTGGAACCTCTGCCTCCCAGGTTCAAGGGATTATCTGCCTGCCTCGGCCTCCCAAAGTGCTGGTATTACAGGAGTGAGCCACTGTGCCCAGCCCTAAAATATCGAAATATTATCAACTAACATCTGACTTTACTATGCTTAGATTTTTATTTTTATCACTAACTTAGATTTAAAATTTTCATTCTAAACATTTTCTTTAGCCCTGTGGCTTCTTCGTTTAATTCAAATCAATTTGATCAGCATTTAATAAATATCTAGTGTGAGCAAGACACTCTACTTGGCACTGTATGATATGCAAAGCTAAGTAAGACGAAATATGAATCCTCCAGGTTTTTAGACTAGCACGGAATACAGACTATTTGTAATTCACTTTCAATAAACCACAGAAAGTGTTAAAGAAGCACAGAAACAGAGAAGATCACAACAAGAATGTACAACGAAGAGTAAAAAATTGAGCTGGGCTATATTGAATATGACAATAATTAGTACCATTTATTAAGATGCTTATATAAGCTAATCCCTATAGTATATGCTTTCTGTATGTTGTCTCTAATCTTGGAAAACGAAGATATTTTTAACTTTGCGTTATCTACATCAGTTCAGAGGGCCTAACTGAAATGGAATAGCATGACTTTGAAACATTGCTTAAAAATCTTTCCACCCATTTCTTGGGGAGGAATGAGGGTAGGGATGTGATTCAGTGGAAGGCGATTACTTGATCCAAACGCAATAAAAATTAAGTACTTAGAGAATGATTGGGCAGCCATTATCTGCATTAAACTTGGTGTCTTTGGCAGACTACATTGCCTATCAGGCCTGGCTTACAGACACATAAAGATGTAAACTTTCCAACAGTATCCAGACTCAAAAAAAGATAGTCAGAGGATTGTAAAGTAGGTGCCATCTTCTTTTAGACTGTATACATCTAACTTCTAAAAGAACTCAACCAAGATAAACATATTAAATTTGTCTCTGAAATATGAAGTGGTGACAAATATTTTCCATGTAAAAATAAATATTACAACTTAAAAAAAAAAAACAACCTCTAAATCAAATTGAATAAGGCCTAGCAATAACCAGAATTGTGGTTGGTCCAGATTCTTAAAAGACACTATCATCTTAAAGCCTCAGATAAGTTTTCTCTTAGCAGTGGCTAATGATTCTGTTCAATGTGTGGAAAATTGAAACAGAAGTGTGTAATTTTGGAGAGAAAATCCCATTTATGAATGAAAATTTACAAAATTTGCAGGAGGGACAGGTGGGTCATTACATTGCCTTCTTAGCTTGTTTTACATGAAATCCAGTCTGCTGTGATGTCTGCATAGGTAAAAAAAATAGCAAATATTTTGAAAGCTCATTTAGAATTTTAACAACATGTAAGTTACAACTTGTCATGCAATATAATTTAAACTGAGAGCACTTTTTGCTCTTGTGGAATGGTTCAGAAGAAAGGTATCAAGCCTGTTAGAAACTTAGTTTTGTTTGTTTAGCTGTTGTTTTCTTTTTTCTTTCTTTCTTACAAACTGAAGTAAAGTATTGCCTATTACAATATTACTTCTCTTGTTAGGCTTA
>NW_012101543.1:197170-224670 GCF_000951045.1 Mandrillus leucophaeus | reverse complement strand
CTGCTAACTAGGGACCTGGCGAGGTGTTTAAATACTGGAGGAGCAGCTCTGGCCCACTCAGGTTTTGTATGCAGTTCGGGAAGAAAGTGAGAAAGGCAGAGGCACGTAAGAAAGACGGGAAGGCTGAAGCAGAGGTTTCTTTCATTTGTGTTGCTGAATTTCGAAGAGTGATGGTGGGAGTGTGTGTGGTGGGGACAATATCAACCTCATCCTTCCCTTGACCAAGACCTTTCACTGCTCCTGGACTTTCAGGGTGTGCTCTCCTTTGCCTCCCCCCACAACCTGTCTGCTGCCCTAAAAAAAAAAAAATTAAAAAAAAAAAAAAGACGGCAACCTAACCGGAGCATCTCTGGGACGCCACAGAAATCATTACTGAACACCCGCACACAAAAGTAATCTGTGAGGTGTGTTTTAAAGAAAGAAACAGCTGAAAACTTGAAGACGTGTTTAGAAATATACATATATATACACTATTTTCTTGTGGGAGATCTCCTTTGGGCAAAGGTAAGTAGTATATATCTAATCACCCCCTCAGCACCCTCCTCCACCCCATTTTGTCATTCCCCTCCCCTTTTCCCCTCATCAAGGTATCACAATATAAGACCCCTGAAGAAGACAGTCTGCCTTTTTTTTTTCCTTTAATAAGTGTTGGGGTGGGGGCTGGATGAAGTAAATTCTCTCATCAAAGGTCTGATGATGAGTTGCAGAAAGAGGGCACAGGCAAAAGGTAATCGGACCAAGAAGATCTGGCTCTTTATGGCAATCCTTTCGCAAAGATTTCCAAAGGATCTGTAATTAAACTGGGTAGTTTACTCTCAGGAAATGAAGAAACTGCTTGCCTGGCTGGATCCAACCTTTAGCTTGGCTGAGTAAACAAAAGCACAAATTCTTCTTTCACTTTTTCCCTCGCGGGAGGGGTGAGACTTTGGGGTTGGGGGGAGCCAGCAAAACAGGGGGTTTGCTGAGGGTTAATGGTGTTTTTCGCAAAGTGTCAGCAGAAGATGATTAAATTCCACCTCTTGTTCACCAGATCACTTTGTGTGCACTTGTATATTTCATTGTCGGCAACCGCTGATGATCACATCTGTGCAGTACATTAAGTGGCAAGCCTCTTCATCTGCACGGGGTTTTTCTGATGATTTTTTCTGTGAATAATTCATATGATTATGAAGAGAAAAACTGCTATTTTCTATCTCTCTCTCTTCTGTAGCACAGATTAAAAAAAATCTTGCTGTAAATTGCGTGATTGGGGAGATAGCCTGCTTTCAAATAATTTAATTCATGACAAAACCTAATTACTGTCAGGTAATACCCTGTCAGCTTTAATGCATTTCATCAGTCATAATGAAAAGAAGAGCATTTTATGACCCATCTAATTATCATTACATTTTAGGGGAAAATGAATGGCATGGAGCTGAATGTTAACTATTCCATTTTATTCCTTTACACATGTGGTTTGGCATATTATTCACTAAGTTCCTCTCTCTCACTCTCTCTCTCTCTCACTGTCTCTCTCTCTCTCTCTCCTCTGTCTGTCTCTCTCTCTCTCCCCCTTGCTTGCCAGTATTACTTGCTTGTAAGTGTGGGGGAAATGGTAAAATTGAGAGGAAAAGGAAGATTGGGGAAAAAGGAAGGGGGTGGGATGCAATTAGAGATCTGGGTGTTTGTCCCTTAAAAAAAGGTGACAAAGTGGTTTATGTCTTTGCAGGTTGGTGTTGATATCAGGAATCTTACTGCCACAGTCCAAATAGAGTACTAATTACTGCGAATGATGTCACCGTAGGCAGAGGAATAATCCCATCATTTAATTAGTTGAATGATTTAAACAAAGATTTGCATAGATGCACTAATCAGTTGCCATGAATTACAGAGCAGCAGTTGCCAGCGAGGGGTAACAGATCATACAGTTGGAGGGAAAAAAAATCTCATCTCCTTGAACATAATTAATTTAATTGTCCTCATTAGCTGTACCATTTGTTTTGATTTTATTTCTCCCTTTCCCCACACATACTTCTCCCTCCCTCCCTCTTTTCTTCTTCTCAGTGCATTGGCTGAGACAGTGCGCACGAGACACACACACATGCACGCACACACACATACACACACACTCACACATACTGGGGTGTTTTCAGAGTGGCTCTAGCAGAGAGGTGGGGTAGAACAGCAGGGAGCTGTGCGGATGGGTGAAGTGCATGTATGCCTGCCTAGACGGGCCAGAAAAGCCAAACTTAAGAAATCTGCCTATGTACAGAACAAGTCAACTAAGGGGTTCTCATTACTCTACCGTCTCTGAATATCGTTATTTTTCAGGTTAGTTCTGAGTTTTGTTGCTTTTTGAACGGAGAGGAAAGCAAACCACAGGCTATTTTATTATGAGTCTTCAAAAGGGAGGGGGTAAAAACTAGTTATCAATGTTGTGCCTTTATTCTTTATGGAGACAAACAAAATTTAGCTTAAATACTCATGGGGGGTGGTTTGATTTTTTAAAAAACTAGAACTAGATTAAAACTGATGGTGAAGAGAAGAAAAAAGTTTTTTGTAGCTCAACAATTGAATATTTCTTGGCTCTTAAACATTTCAGTGAGTGTCATTCAAACGTGGACCATTTTTAAGCTTGACCTCTGACGAAGCTTTGTAAAATCTGGTGAGGTACTTTATGAGCAACCCAAAGAGAGGGTGACTTTGAAGTTTGAAAACTTAGAAAAATAATAAGGCATTTTAAAGCTACCGGTGGCCTTTATAGATGCCAAGTAAAGTTAAGAGGAGAGGAGGTTAGAAATAGTTGAAGAAAAAAAAAATCTGTTAAGGCCTTAAAACAAGCCTGTGAAGACAAAGCGGTAGTGGTGGAGAAACTATGGTTCTTTGACCAAGTTAGTCCTGAAAACATGTTTCTCAGTGCTCTTGGCTGTTTTTCATTGGAGCGTGTGAGTTTTAAATAGTAAGGAATTCAAGTAATTGCAGGAAGTGTGTTTGGGGTGGTGGTGGTGGGGGTCAGCATTAGTGAATGGAGAACAAGTTCACAGTTTGGGTCTTGGGCCATTAGAGGAAGGGAGGAAGGGAGGAAGGCGAGTGTGTGTGTGATCCCAGAATCAGGCTTGTGTGGCGGACTTGCGGAGCAGCGACTTCAGAGAGTTCATGAATGGAAGTCACAGAGAGACCAGCAACTGCAGCCACCTCCAGACATTTCTTAAAGGTTGTGTGCTTTTCCAGGGTATGATGGTAGCAGTTTGATTCTCTTGCTTTTATTTTAATTTCCATAATTGGTAGCTTCAGAAATGGCTTTGGAAGGCAATTTGCTTTAAATGTAGCCACCTATTCCAAAATGCCCTGGTTATTTTAGGAACCCTACCCTTTTCCTCCGGAGCCCTCTCGCTGGAGTTCTTCTTTTGGACGGGTCCAGGAGGTAGGGTCCTTCCTCAGTCGACTCCTGCAGAGGTCACATTTTGTGTGCGGGTTTGTCCCCAGCGTTTGTGAGTAGCATATGCATGTGGTTGTGCTGACTGCACTCGCAGGCTTGTAAATTTTCACCCTGGGAAATTAGCAACAAAGCCCGATCTGTCTCGTGGCTGCTTTGCACTTTCCGAGGGCGGCTGTACTTGACTGAGCTGCAGAACAGGCACACGAGAGCGAGCGAGGGAGCCAGCGAGAGAGGGAGGGAGAGAAGGAAAGAAGAGGGGAGGGGTGGGGGCGAGAGGTAAATAGTCTTAAATCGGAAGGGAGCTGCTTCTCTGTGGTCTTGACAAGCGCTGCCTGGGCTCTGCCGGCTCAGTAATAACTGAGTGACCTTTTCTTTGGCTGTATTATGTCTGGCTGGGAAGGGATTGCATTTTGCAGCTGAGAGCCGGAGCTTCCTTCAGCTCGGCTCCTCGCACGCTGCTGGGGTAAGTTGTCTTGAACCAGGACGGAGAGAGACAGCCTCGGACTGCAGTTGCCTAAAAGGAGGACACCTGTGGCTCAGATGCGGTCAACACCATTACTTGGCGGATCCTTGAGGACCTCATTATTTTAAACTTAAAAAAAATAGACATTCCCTCCCCCGTCTTTTTTTTTTTTTTTTCCAAACAATGCTTCTTTTTGACCTTTCCCAAGGAGAAGCGCTACAAAGCAGCCACTGTGCTTACTGAACGGCCTCCCCCTGTATCGCTTAATTGAGAAGGTAAGTGCAGCAACTGTGTACACACGCGTCGGCTTATTTGTGGTGTGTGTGTCTGCGGGTGCGCGCGTGCGTGTGCGGATGTGGGTATTTTTTTCTTCCCCAGCCTCTGCTAATGAGGCATAAACTGGAGCTGCAACCCAGCTCCGCACTGCAACTTTCACTCGGGCTGCAGCTCTACTGAGACGGTTTTGTTTAAATCATGTGAGGCTTCATTATTTTTATGATGAGACATGAAATAGATGCAGGCGGAAGATGTTGATGGAAGGAGGGAGAGCGGCTGCGGCGCGGAACGTCTCAAGTACGACTCGAGTGGATAATAGTCAAAGTTCACCATGAACTGCAGTATTTCCACACCCCTGACTCCCGGGGAGAGAGGGGCAGGGAGAGTTTGGAATTAGGAAGTGTTTGCTCCCAGCCCATAGGAAAAGAATTCAGTCCTGGGTGGGTTTCCGGACCCCTCCCCCTTACTTGCTGGAATTCATGACCCCCCACTTCATAAAGAGTTGAAATTACAATCTTTTGGTCCTTGTTGACACTTCTGCCTCTCTCCACGCAGCCATAATAACAAAATGTTGTTCCTTTGCCATGGAAAAGTGGCTGTGTGTGGGGATGGGGGCGGCGGGGGGCGGGGGCGGGTAGGGGCAGAAGTAGCCAGAACAGGGAAGGTCCCTGGACCAAGGTGCCTATGTCCTAATAGGTTGAGATTCAAACTGATGCAGCACATTTTTTACGGGGACTACCCAGATTGCTGTTATGAAATACAAGTCAGATTTATGATCTTTTTCATATTGAACATGATATGCTATGCTAACGCTGCATGTGACAGTTTAATCAAATCCATTTGTTACCAGGAAGCTAAAAGGGGCCGCTGGGATTTTAGGATTACGGGCAGAGTTAGGGAAGCATGTGGCTTTGTCATTCGCCATCATTTTGCACACTGCGAGGGGCTCCGTGTGTGCGCCCTGTCTTGTCTGGCCGTCCTCATCCCTTCCCCCACCCCCTGCCGCCAATCCGACCCGCTCCCAAAGTGGCTTCACAATAGTCGGTCCTCGGCGGTGTAGGCTGCGCACCAGGTCCACACTTAAGCGAAATCAAGGAGACCCCCTTCTACTTCTACCTTTGGGCTTGGTGCTCAATGCGAAGCTGCTGCAACTCAGGCACGCCTAAGTCAACTCATGCAGAAAAAGGAGAAAAGTTTTGGTAAGGTTACAATCTATCATAGATGCACTTTGCCGGCGCTCTGCACTCTTGGCTGCTCAAAAGCCTTTCTGCTCTTCCGCTGCTTTTGTGTCTTTCTGAAAGAACCGAAATATTATTGTTGTAACTGCTTTGAAAGACTGCTGCTTAAACCAATTAATCTTGCTAGATGCAACAAATACTGCTACATTCTTTGCAAACCATCCCTGTGTGGCTGCAAAGACACAACCACAAAAGGCTGGAGCGTAAACTCCGCAAGGGATTCTTTGTTAGAGTGTATGTATGTTTCTTATTTTTTTTTTTTTTTTATTTTGCATGTGAGCTGCATCAAAATTGAACTCAGTCTTGCAAATCTCTTGTTGGCCTTTGCCAAGCACTAGCACTTTGCTGCCATGGTAACTGTAATTAAACTGATAAGAGTGGAAAAATGTCAGTATCTCTGAGCCTTGCAGCTGCATTGGAGAAAAAGGGAATCAAATTGGTTCCCAGCTCCATTGCTCAAAAAGGGGAGGGGGGGGTGAAGGGTAGGGAGGGGGGCTGGGAGTTGAAGGGGCAGAACAGAGTTAAGCAGCTCCAGTGCCTGAGATCTGGGGACATCTATTTGCATTGTTGTCCCTTAGGGGGCTGCAGCCTGTAGGGATGCTCTGGGCCAGTGAACAGAGAGAAACAAGCTTTTAGGCCCAATCCAGTTTTCCAACCTGTGTTGGGGGCTGGGAAGAGGATGAAGATGGGCAGGAGGAAAATCTTTTGTCTGTTGCCTCTTGGCAATCGAATGGCCATGTTGGCCAAATTCTTTTAATCTGTGTCAATGCTCCCAGCTGCAGAACCTGCATTCCCATTTTAGCATCTTTCTGAAGCACCTCATCTCCTCCAATCCCCTTTATGTATTCCCTCTTCCTCTTTCCTCTCCCAAATTGTTCTCTGTGAATTTCCCGACAGGGACAAAAATGTTTTCTATTCACTCTGTGTAGTTAGTCCAAAAATGTAAGACTGTGTCTAAGGGCTGCAAATCTTTCATTATTATTATTATTATTTTTTAAACCCCTGTGTGTTGTGCAGTTGTGGTTACTTTGTTGTGTTAACTACTGAAGCTGAGACTGTGCGGATGAATGGCACAGAACAAGGGAACATAATGGAGGCAATCAACCGTTAGGCCGCCTCACAATGCAATCCAGGCAATTAAAAGCTCACCAGAGTTTAAATGAAATGGTTCTACTTATTTCTGCACACCACACTGCACAGGCTATTATTTATGTCTTTTTTTTAATTATGATTTCCCTTAAACTGTCAAATAACTCAGAATGGCAGGGTCTCAGAGGCAATAAGAATTTCCCTCAGAACAATTTACATGCCAATCTAAAACTAGTTATGAGTTCTGATGTGCTATGAGCAACTTGTGAAATGTTTCTTAGCTAAGAACACATAACTCTACCCAGACATGTTCTTCTGGAAGAAGAGGGGAGGCCGCGGACTGCTTTATGCCTTTTAAGTACACGGTAACATGGTGACTACAAAATAGTTCTTTCGCTACAATTGTTAACTTGCATGGAATTCAAGGGATTCCATTTTCAAGAGAAATGCCATGATGTTCTCTAAAAGAAGGTACCAGGGTGGAGTGTAAAATATCAAACTCCTTTTATGCCTAAGGCCAAACAGAATGTAAGAGTTTCAAATATTAATTGGCCTCTGAGTGCTAAATTAAAATGTCAACACAACAAAAACATTTTGTGAAGACAAGTAGGGTAGTGTTACTTGTGCCAAATGTTGGTATCCCCTGTCTTGGTTGCAAAGCATTTTGAATAAAATAACTGACCTTGTATGCTTGATGGTAGAAACACAACTATGGGAAATATAGCTTAGCTGCTACTAAGAAGGTTTTGCTGGGATTTTTTTTTTTTTTTGATTTTTCATCTTTGAGACTTGTGATAAATAAAAATAATAGCCTTATAAATTTAATAGAATGGCCATTAATTAGGATGGCTTAATTAGAATGGCTTCTCTTAATATTTATTATCTAGATGTTTTCAGTAACACCATCCAGAATTTCACTGAGTAAATCAAAACTTCCCCCTCCCCACAGATACATGGTTAATAGGCACTTGGGTCTGTTGTTCACTGTAATTAATGTGATTCATTCCTTGTGGAACCTTGCTAGAAGAGGATAACTAGTTCTGATCAAAGAAACTTCATTTGTTAGAAGTTCTAGAGAGTGAGATTTAGCAGAGCTATCAAGGGTTATGATTAATCTGCACTAGGCCCTTAGCTCCTTCAAAGGAAAGGCACAGAAAGCAGGCTATAGGGATACCACCTGCTCTTCTTACAAATCCAGCTGTTAGTCTGCAGCTCCGGTGACTACAGCTATGCTTATGATGCAGAAAGAAAGAACAGCTACTCTGCTTTATATCCTGCCATTCCCTACCCAACTCTACCAGACAAGTTATTTTCTAATGAAAGTTCAACATCCTAACAATATTTTGTGCAACTCATGTATTATTTGTAGTTAGAAAAGTTATTCTGCTCTGCGGATGCCTTGATGTCTCTCACCAGTGCGATTATTTTTTTAAAAAAAAGGTTGTGAAGGTTGTGAGGGGGGTGAAGACTTCATCATCAGGTATCAGAGGAACCTGGAGGAGGTTTAGCTGTTCGGGAGAAGGAAAATGCACAAAAATGCAGATTCTAGCTTGGCATTTCTTTTCCTATAATGCATGCACATTTTGGTGTTTTGTATCCTTCTAAATGCAAGTTTAAAACTTTATGCCTAGGAGAGCAAACATAATGCAGCAGAGGGGTCTCTGGACTGCAAGAAGGCCATTTGGCCAGAGACTATAGCGTAACTGTCTTTCAGCTTTGAGCAAGTATCTGAACCTCTCTTGGGCCTCTGTAACATAATTTGTAAAATGAGGGAATTTGGAATTGATGATGTCTGCAGTACTTTATAGTGCTTAAAATGAGTTACTTGATAAATATGAGGCACTGGATAGTTGGTCCAGCTTCTTGCTAAAGCTGGGTGTTTAATACCTAGGAAATAAGAAGACACTCAAGGTGAATATCCATTCATTCAAAAGATTTCAATCAAACTGTAAAACCCATAGAATCCAGCTGGATTCCTTATTTATGATAGATTTATATCTTTAAAATATATAAATGTGCCTATGTTTAGCATTGTATACATATAATATGTATATATTTATATATGTATAATTGTATATATATTTAGATCTGGCCATCTATTGTTTTTTCTTTATCAAACAAATAATTTTGTATGTTTATGGTAATAAATGGTATAATCATATATTTTAGGTTTACATAAAGCCATAGAGTATATAGTTAAGTAATCTGCCGTTAATATAGGTGCTGACTGATGCTTGTGAGTATAAATATTATATTTGAACACAATGAATACTTTGAAATATCAAGGACATAGAAGGAAGTATTTGGAAGCAAGCAAGCAATACAGGATTGGTGAGCTTTTCGGGTAGCTGTTCTGTGTACTTAACTATAAACACCTCTACTGCTGAATAAGGTTAGTGTAATCCCATACCAGGTGCACTCTCCTTCCACCGTCAAGCACATATTAAGTGAAATTTTTAAACAGTTAAGCAAAACTCATATTTTTACTTCTATGGACTGTGCATAGATTAATTTGTTAAATAACTTTCTTTCAGATCGTCATTTACTCACATTTTCTTTCTAAAGGAACTGCTCTATGGGGAGAATGAAGATACTATAAAATTATTTAATGTTCTTGAACTTCATATTTATAATGTCAATTTACTATGATAACATGAATTTATTATTACCACTTGGCATGCATAACTTTATGAATGATTTAATAAGCACTTGATAAAGTTTGAGACTTTTTGCTTCCAAAATCTAGTTTGATTTCAGTATAGCCCTAAACAAGAAAAGCTAGCACTCCTAGAATAAGGAAATATTAAATATTTAACTTGTTTGAGGTCTTTTGACATCTTTTTATTCGTCTAGTAGTCTCAGCTCTCTTTTTTGCTTTTGTCTTCCTTCAGGTATACAAATGCTCTCAGTCCAGCCAGACACCAAGCCGAAAGGTTGTGCTGGCTGCAACCGAAAGATCAAGGACCGGTATCTTCTAAAGGCACTGGACAAATACTGGCATGAAGACTGCCTGAAGTGTGCCTGCTGTGACTGTCGCTTGGGAGAGGTGGGCTCCACCCTGTACACTAAAGCTAATCTTATCCTTTGTCGCAGAGACTATCTGAGGTAGGAATTATCCTTGCACACCAGTGGTGACTGGATGCCTTTTAAAGTACTTTTGTAAGTGTATTTTTTGTTTGCTTGTTTCATTTCCTTACTGCCGGCTTATATTCCTAAAAGAAGTTGACCTGTCAGCCTTCAAAGCATTGCCCTGTGTGTGTTACTCAAATTAATGCTTAAGGAACAGCCAACAAACCACAATATTTAAAGTATTTCAATTTGGCTTGCCTGCACACTCAGGCAATTGGTTATGGCACTGCCTATATTGAAACTGCCAGTTAATGTCAAGGATGTATTTGGTAGAAATCAGCATTCAGGTTGATTTATTTATTTTTGCCTTTTTTTTTTTTTTTTTTTTTGGAGCTTAAGGAGGAATGGTGCTGAGCATAGCACAAAGATATTAATCAGCCATTTGGCAAAATATCTTAACTCTTTATTTTTAAAAAGTTCAAGTTGAAAAAAAAATGGACTGTATAAGAGTTTAATTGATGCTTCTTAGTTGGACCTGAATTTATTCTTCTAAAGTTACTCAGCTCTCTTTTCTGTTTCAGGCTTGTCAGAGGAAGTCAGGTGCATGTCCTTGACTAATATTTATTAATGCATTTATTGTAGAGTTTTGAAAACTTTCCCCAAGTGTAAATACATCTTCCCCCCGCCCCACCCCATGACATTCTAAACGATAATCTCAAAAATACAACTAAGCAATTGAAGTGCCTCAGACTTGCCAGTAGTTTTATGGATAATAACAAAGTAAAGACCTCCATCATTATGGGAAAATGACAGCCACTCTCCAACCTGTAAACATCTGAACGCTTTCAGGACAAGGCAGGTGTTCTTGGTTATGAAGCTATGAAGCCGACTAAAGTTTTTGTTTTCTAGCATTAAGTACTCAACACAGAACTTCTGCTGAGGAAAAATTATTTTGCTTTTCAGACAACTTTGCGACTTACTTCAGCTGAAAATTACTTATATTAATAAAGCAGGATCTATCAAATTAGAGAAATGATATATGGCATCATTGGGGTTTTCATATTTAATACAATTAATCATTTTTCTGGTTTGACGTTAAGCGATTTATTTGGAATTTTTCCCTTATGACAAAATGTATCAATCAACGGTAACTCCTTTAGTACCTTGGTCTTTTGGTAGGTGTTTTCTAGGCAATCTGGTCCTTCTTAGTATATAATTCAGCTATTTTCAGTCAGATCCAATCTTTAGATATAAAAATATATCATTTGATTAATGATAGTTACAAGAGGGTGAAAGCAGTACTGTTTATCAGATTCTACTCTTTCTCGCTCTTAGGACGGCCTCGTCTGACAGCCTCCTGACTAATTATGACCACTTGTTACTACTTCTCTGTGTTCCAAGTGCGTAAAACACATGCAAGGTGCCAACAATGAGAAGTCACTCTCTCCAGCCAGGATTTCCCTCATTGTGTTGGCACAACTAATCAAAATTAATGTATAATGTTCATTCTTTTAGAACTCTCCAGTCTTTGAACTCTTCTCTTTGAAATAAAAATTTCTCTTCTGCTCGTTGTGAATTAGAGCCTCATTTCCACATAAAGCATTTGTATTTGCTTTTAGTGATTTAATACTGCTTTTTAGTTTGCTTCATTGGTACTAACCAATAGTCATAGCTTTTTGACTCCTTTTGACTTTTACATTTGTAATTTCAGTATCTCAAGTGGATTTATGTTACCATTTCAAATAAGGAATTTATATAGCCCAGGCAATGTTAAGCTTTTTTAATAAACCAAAGGACAAAACTTAAGTAAACTGGAAAGAATGTCCACTGAAATATCTGGGGTTTTTGAAAACCAAAAATAAAAATTTGCCAAGGAAATACCTATATTGTGAGTATAACATGCTTTGTAGCTGTCAGCATGGTATTGAGCAGAGACAGTAATCTTAGACTTGTTTTGTTTTATTTTTCCTTGTGGTAGTAAAAATGTATGATTTTAAACTGGTATTTAATAGTCTCAAGTGTTTTGCTAAAATGCATTTATCAAAAATAGTTTTCATATCAGAAGTTTTTATATCTCTATAAGAGTGAGTGTATGTGGCTTTTTGTAGAATAACTTTTAGTTACCCTCTGATAGGCTCAAACTTTTAATGCTAGTTAACTTATTAAACGTATATAATATTATTTCAAATATAAACTCTGGTCCTGATTGCCAATATATTCATTTCTCAGAGTACAATTTCCTCTTAAATTGGTCATTACCACATTAATGGCCAGTTGTTATGTTAACAGCCTAAGGGTTGTTAACATTTCAAACTAAGTTGTTAACAGCAATCTTATCCCTTATTTAAACTGAAGGTTTGTTGTATATAATGTGACTTATTTGGCAACTTCATCAACACTTAAAATTGCAGAAGTGAAATGGAGAATTGGTGTGTGTAAAACACTGTGTTACGTGTTATAGATTATGCCGCAGATGTGGTATTTAGTTTTATGTGGAAAGCATGTGTCTCAGTGAAATTGTGTAGATGTTCAACAGCATATGTCTCTGACTGGCAAATTAAAATAGTCTGATTCTGTATGTTAAATCAACAAATACAGTCAAGCAGATTTTATTTACAAATTAATTTCTTTGATTATGTATAAATAGTTGTCCAAAAATGTTTATTAAATGCTTACTGTATGAGAGGCATGATTTCAGGCAATGGGTGAAATTAGCTAAAGGGAAAAGGGAGGTACACCTAAAATTCTTCCTATCTATTTATTTAATTACATAGAATCTGTAATATAATCAGTGAACAAGTAATATTCTGTGGTTAGTTTCCTGAGCTTTAAAAGTAATTTTTCTCATTTTCCTCCAAATTCAGCATACTTTAAGTTCTATTTTAAAAGTTGTTTTATTTTTGGCCCTTGGATATTATGTAATTTCTCTGAGGCACGAAACTGAACATAAATAGCTTACGTATTTATATTTCATGTCTAAATTATTAAGAACATAAGTAAGAATAAGGAAAGTAATAAAATAGTAATTTGCCTGTCCACATAAATTGTTGGTTACAAGTATTGTCCTGGGCCAGATAATTTTTTACATACAGTGAAAAGTAAAATATTTTTGCCAATTACATCTAGCTTCTTAATACACTTCTCCCTCCATAAACAGAAAGAAACATTTCTAATTATGAGCAGTGAGTCTTAAAGATTTGTGTTTTATTTGTGTTACTTGGAGTAGTGATAATGATGATGTGACTTGTAAGTTCTTTGAATGATGATTTGAGATATTAAATAATATGAAAATATAACAATTTAGACTGTAAGATATTTTCTTAAGGGTTATAGAAACTATTATTATGGAAAATTTGATGTCTTTCCATTTATTTCTCCTTTATGGCACCAGTAGCTATATTTAAGAGAAAAAGAAAGAAAAATCTTCCACGGTTTGTACACTAAGTATCAAATCTTAACAGTGGAATTTTTTTCACTTTCCAGAACTGGGCTGGCATATCATTCATTTAGCTGTGGAACATAAAATGTACATATCTGATGAGGCAGAATTTGCCCATTTGTGGGATTGCTTTCCTCCTTTGGAAACTCATTAGCTAAAGAAAGAGAAGGACTGACTTTTTAAAACTTCCTCAAACATGTTTCTGACTGAAATTATGAAGTCTACCCAGTCAATATTTATATGCCAGGCAGAACAAGAAATGTATCTGTTAAAAATCTATCCAATGCATTTATAATTATTTTTATTTTTTAAAGATTAACTTACAACAAATTAGATATGGAAGTGTCTTTGTACTTCAAGTTGGAGCTTAAAATTGATACTGTCTAAAGTAGATTAAAAATGACTGTGTAAAAATAGCAAAGTTTTAGTGATGATGTTTAAGGACTCTTATCACTGTGATCTATCAGCCTTATTTCAGTTTGAAAAATAGGAATAAAGTAGCCAGCCAATACATAATCAGCATTTTAGAATTAGGAATTCTACATGCTTTTATTTAATGTTTTGCAGCAAGCATTAAATACAACTAGGAGAAATACCAAAATACTTTCTTTTTCAACTTGAAGGCAATAAAGGATGTCAGAGTGTAACCAGAATTCAACTTCTGGGCAATTTTTTGTTGTTCTTTCTTTGAACCTGCAACTTTTTGTGACATGCTTTAAGCATTAAGTTGATGTAGGCTGTATGTGTCTTGTATCTCTATGAATGATATCTTGCCAGAGTTTATTCAAAGCTGTTTGCTGTGGTATGTGCCATGGAAGCTGCTTATAGCTTTTCCTATATAAGAAGCTGTAAAATGTCTTATATAAAATTTAATGCAATTTGCTATTTTTATATGTGAGGATGATTTGTTTAAAATGAAACTACTGGGAAAGAGTGATGCTTCATGCTTCACCATAGTTGCTAATTAACTAAAATGATTTGAAGCTTGCTATGCTGACTACAAATTTTATATGCTTTAATATAATAATATAATAACTCTAAAAGAGAAAATAAAAATAAAATGCCACATAGAGTGTAAATCTAGCTGTAACTTTATCTCACACTGATCAAACCTAGTGCTTCTAAATTTTTATGTAAGGTCAACTTTAAATTGGTACATAATTATAAGTGTGAAGGTAAATAGGAATATGTTGTTAATATTGTTTTATCTGGCAATTTATAAAACAGATGCTTTTTTAATGTTGGAAACAATATTCATTCTTTTTCCTTTCATTGTCATCTTTTTAATATTAATCATTTGGAAGTATTTTTGCAGGAAAGCAATGTATTCTTATTTGAAAAATCACTTTTTACTGTTCTAAATTCTGAAAGCATAAGCTTTTATATCAAATGGAATTCTACAAATAAGTTTTATTTCTGTAAGCTTCATTTGAGCTTTTAAACCCTATATTATTGTTATAATTTTTATCATATTTAGATGTCTAAGTTAATTTTAGTATTATGAAGTATTTTCACATATGAGCATATTGAACTCCATATCTGTTAAAAAATACTGTTATATTGCTTATAAATTATCTTATTTGCAGCTTTATAAAAAGTTACAATTTTAAGTTCATTTTTCCCTTTATTGTAGAAAAGCATTATAGAATTCTGTTTTAAACATTTTAGTGTTTATACTACTCCTGAACCAATACAAATCAGGAATGATAATTTTTTTTTATAATACTTCAGAACAGTGCCCCTCACTCTGGAAAATATTAGGTGGATCCACACTAGACTTCCTGAGCAACAACTGCCCCCAAACGACTTCTATTAAAAATATTTACTGCACACACAGAATTTCTTCTCATTGGTAAATTCATCTACAATATCTTTCTATCCTTAATTCTATAATGCATTCATTTTCAGTAAATGAGTATTTACTAATAGAGTTATTTTGGTTATGTGGCTTTTTGTTTTAGTTTGTTTTGTAGACTTGAGCTATTTTCACTGGAAATTTCACCACCCCCCAGAGTATTAAAAATATTTTATAATGTTTCTATATCTTTACAGTTTTTTATCTTTTAGTAAGTATGAAATATTTCAGTCAGGATAGTTTTTACACATAAGATGGATAAGTTAGACATACCTGACTTAGCAGAAAAATATTCTGTTTCTACAAGTATATTTAGGATTAAATGCATCTGGAAAAACCTACATTTGAGAATTGCTAAAATTGCTTATTTTGCACTATATAAATACATAGAATTCTGGGAAATAATTTCTATTTTTGGTTACTCTTAGACTATATCAAAGTAAGCCAGCACTTCATTTGTAAACTCACCATTAACTTCCATTAAGTGACTAATAATAAATTTTAATGGTGTGTTTTGACTGCATAAACATAATTTGTTAAGGAATCTCATTTTTAAAATATGCTGAAAGTGGTAATTTTGTAAATGGTTTTGATGAATATATAAATTGTAGAAATGTATTATGTAGTTCCGTTTTCTGCCTCACATAAAAATGAAATAGCCTAAAAAAAGAATTACACCAACCTAAATGACCATTCATGTCCCTTCATTACACTGTGAGGCATTGAAGTCTTATTTTGGTGTTTGGTTTGAAAACATTTTTCCAATTCATATTAGAATGTCTTCTATTATTCAAAGTCATGTACTGCATCCTCATCCCATCTTCTGAAAAAAATAGCCAATGTTTCTCACTTTATCAATAAAAAATACAATATACGAAGTGTAAATGCTGGACAAGATCTGGAAAACAAAGGGAATAAAAATAAAAAGAGCAACACTTTGTTCCATTTGCTAGGTATTTTTATAAAACTGCATTTGTATTCGCCATGTCTCTATAAATGGCCTTTTTCTTTCTCTTTTATTTTTTGTTTAATTGGCTTGTAAAAATTGGTTTATGTATATGATTACTTCTGCTGATACATGGCACTTCCTCTTGTTAAGCATTTGAAGAGGTGTGGATCTATATATATGTATACATGCTGCACATACAGAGATTGGAATCTAAGTAACCTTAGAATGGCCATTACCTTTTGTCATCATTGACTTTAGCCAACAAATCACCATAGCTTGGTAAGCTTTAAAACTTGTAAAATTCAAACACTTGACACCAGCTAATTTATTCTTATAGGATATTTATCAGTCTAAGATGTAAGATAACTTTTGTAAAACTACAGAATGCCTAAATTTATTTCCTTGTGATTTTAATGATCTAATTCTGTTTTTCTTAGCTCTGATGGAGTTTGATACTGCCTGTTCTAGTTCTGTTTTTACTATCATAATATACTTGTTTTGATGATTAACCATGTATTTCCCTTTTCAAAGTGCTTACAAGAAGCTTATTTGGAAGTAGAAGTTTATACTGTGAAGCAAGAAATGTGGCACTTAGATTTTCATTTCTAACTTTAAAACAATTTCCCCCTTTTATTATCAGTATTAATGGATAACTTTTCTCTAAAGGAATTAGGACCTAAGCATATCCTCTTATTATAGTAATCAAACATGTTTCCTATCTTCACAAACTACATCAGCCAACTGTGCATTTGCTTGTGCCATTTTTTGCTTCTGCGCTGTATTATGAAATCTTCTTGATAAACCATTTTCTTCTCCACAGTATTTTTGTAGTTATGTAATGATTCTCTTTTCGCCGAATTCCTTTGCGCTATCATGTTACTGTTTTCTGATGCAAAAATCTCCAGTTGTGGGCTTTACAAGTTTAAAATGAAATCACACTTGAGATGAATAATCATCTTGGAATAGTCAGATCCCTGATTTGAAGTTGGAAAATTAACATTAAGCTGCATGTATTAAGTTAGACTCTAATCAGCATGTGTTGTTATGATTCAATTTAATATTAAAAACTCTCCAACTGGGCTACTGGGAAAATAAAAGACTCTTAGGAATGGAAAGAGTATTTGCAGAAGAGCACACCAAAGCAATAATTTAAGTAAAATTGTTATTACTAATGCAGTGAGGCATCGTCCACATTAAACCCATCCTATTAATAAAAAGAGAAAATCAATTTTAGTAAACATAAATATCAGATATGACAAGGACTAGTAAGCAGGCATGGAACTTCATAAAATGCGCTAATCCTAATGTTTACCAGTAATCCAGATACCACAGAGAAAAAATTAATTCCTGTCTCATTTATGCTGTGGGATCCCAACAAACAACAAGAGAGAAAAGCTAATTTTAGCTGTCATTACTTTACTCCTAGTTTCTAAAACTTTCAGAACAATGTCATGTTTTTATTTTAGCAGTTCTAACAGAGATGCGTATTTACCTGTTTTTGAAATTACTTTATTCTTTTTGTTTTTAAAAGATTCTGAAATCTCTTTAGTAATTATTTTTAATTTTTTTAAAATTTTCCATCTCTAGGATAATGTTTTTTGACATACTGCTCACATTTCACCAAAAACTAGAAGAATCAAGAATGTTACATTTTAAAATACCTTACAACATGGAGCATACCACTTATTTTTTGTTTATCAACTGCTCAATAAAAATATATTCTTACCAATATCTATGTATAAAGATGGTAACATGAGTGGTTTAGTACCTGTTCCTTTACCTGGGTGGATAGGAGTAAGGGAAGTGAATGGAAAAAGCAGTCATAACTTCAAGCAAGTATTCGTTTCAGTGAGCAGGTTATTTGCATTTTACAGGTGAGATGCTCACTTATACTGTGAATATAATTTTAGAGTCCATAAATATTGCATGTGAATATCCACTGAGGAACATTTGTACTTTGGGAGATACAAAGAAATTATAAGTAATTGCATTGCCTTCAAATTTATAAACCAGTATTTTCTGTGACCATTTATTAGGAAAAATATCAGAAAGGTTCTGAGCTAGAAGAATCTCTTCTTTCACAGTACACCCTTGCTGAGAGGCAGCACTGGAGTTTATGTGTGTGATTGCTTGCTTTGCTATCTCTTTAACAGTTTTACAATGAAACCTTTAGTCACTTGACAAATATTTGAGTGCCAATACTTCATTCTTATAAATAATGAATGTGAAATACTATATTTCTAATTAATTTTTTATAATATATAAAGTACAAAGTTATAAATATTTTCTTTTGTGAAGAATGAGCTATCCAGTCTGGGAGAATTGGAAAGAACTTAAGAGCAAGTTATTTTTCAAATTTTCTACACCCGATAAACATAGTCACTATTATTGTCAAATAACTAAGTAGAGTGTAGAAAGAGTTTCACTCCAATTAAGTCCCATGGAACCAATATAGAGAATGACAAGATTTTTTGGTATGATCAGGAAAGATTAGAAAAACTTCTGAAGAAGGGAGGTTATATCTGGACTTTGTAAAAATTATTTCGTAAGTCAGTGGTCCTCTTATAAAAGCTGAGCTTTGAGCTTTATGGGTTATCTTTTGGGTGCAGAGCAAGACAGACTTAGCTTGTAACTTTCACGCTATTTGTATTATTCCATCTCTTATCACAGATATCAGTAAGTTATCAATAATTGACACCCCTTGCAAAATGCTTATCATTCCTTATACAATGGATATCTCTTGCAAAACACTGAATCATCCCCATTCCCATTTTTTTCATTCAAGAAATGTGATTATTCTGTATATTCTAGATACTGTCAAATGCCTTGACATACAGCACTAAATAAAACACAAAAATACCTGCTCCCCTTGTAGAATTTATATTCTACTTAGGGGAAATAGATAATCAACAAGATAAGTATAGGGCATGAAGAGATGCTAAACACAATGAGGAGAAAATGAAGCAGTACAAGAGGTTTGTAGAATTTTGGTTCGTGTGGAGGAGGTGCAGAGGTACAGACAGCCTCACTGAGATGGTGGCTTGAGTAATGACCTGATGAAAGTGAAAGAGCTAGCCATGGTCATGTATGGGAAGGACATTCTGGGTTCAGGAACATCCAGTACAAAGGCCCTGAGGTGGGAGTTTTTCTCATAACGTTTGAAGGACATCACAGATAGTGCAGCTGGGGTGTGTGAGAGCAGGAGGGGCGAGAATGAGGGGTAGCCACTGTGTAGGTCTATGGTATCACCTATCACTGTTGCAACCAAGAATGCCCCATATACATTTCTAAATGTCCCCTAGAAAAGTTATAATACTTCGATTTGAAAACCATTGTAAAGCTTATTCAGTGAAGCAGTTGTGAAATCAATTTCATTTGGGATTATAGAACTCATCTGCTGAATTGAATGAGATTATTTTTCATTTATTATTTACTGGAAGTTTTTTTGAATGTCTTTTTATTTGGGCCTATTGATGACCCTGTGTGATTAAGTGATAATTGTGAAATATGAATTTGAAAATAGGCCTCTGGATTTGGTCACCTGAAAATCTGTTGCCAATCTAAGGGGGATGATATAGTCGCATGTTTGATTTTAAAGTGATGTATCTACATTCATCTATTAATATGGCAAGTGGAATATCTATACATCATAGTATTTCAATGTGAAATACAAGGAAATGCCTATATTGATGAACTAGGACTGCCAACGCAGCATTTATGAGAGTAACATCTTGGCCAAAGATGTTATCAAACTGTCCTGATCACAATGATACTGATTTTTTTTTAATTCTTAGGTAATACAAATTGCAAAGATGTAGATTTTTTCAAAGGCCATTAATTTTCTACTCTTGAAGTCAGCTATTCTAGGTCTGAGGGGTGATTTTCTTGTCTTTTTTTCACTTTTTAAAAGTCAAGTCAAGCCCTATTTAATTGTCTTCTAGTTATAAAACATTTAAGATAACATATTTGCTCTAGTTATGATAAATGTTTCTAAATCCAGCACTTAAAGAAGATACATTAAAGACATATTATTATTTAAAACAATTTAGTGAATTACATTCTTGATGAGACAAATGTTACATGAAAGTTTGTTTATGCTTATATTTCTCACCACTAACCTAACCCACTAACCTTAATCCTAGCTCACTAATGTTAGTTTCACTTCAAGAAGAGCTAAGCATAATCCTCAAAGCCAAAAGTTTAGTATTAATTTCTATTTATAACAGTGGGATTTGTATGTACAAAGTGTCTCTTAAAAATGTTTAAGTTTAAACTTTGGGTACAAATCAAAGTTCTCGAGCTTGTATTTATATTTATAAAATGGGCTGGGATGTCTTCGTGGGTACTTGGCTAAGAAGCTATGCAAGTGTGCTTTGAATCTTACAAGGAGGTACAGGATGAATGGGTGGGCTTTCAGAAACGGTGGCATTTATACTTCATACACAAAAAATCCAACACATACTTTCCAGAAAGCTAGACAGAGATAGTAGCCAAAGAGCTTTACAAGGCTTAATTCCTACTGTGGTCTGCCTCTTGGGGGCTTTTTTCTGTTACAATTTCTAACAGTCCCCCTGTTCTTCCTGGCAGATGCTTTTCTTGTCCAGATTGAGTTGAGGAACCTATATTCCTAATCACTTTGTGACCCTCGTCTTCCAAGGCAGATCAGTTGGAGCTTGATCTTAAAGAAAAGTTGCTTGATCTTGACCTGATAGTTTGCTGGGTGTTTAAATAATCTGAAATAATCTTGTCAGTGATAGTTACTAAACAAACCACTCTCTTTATGATAGAGATCATGTGCTTATTTGATTAAATATGTTACGTGCTTTGTCTTCTTGGTTAGCTCTTGATTTCTGCAGCAACGTAAAAAAGATATAATTTTTCTGGAGATTTTAAATTAATTATTCTTAAATTTTTCCTTCCTAATTTATATGGAGCCTTTCATCTGCACTACAACCTAATTTTTTACTGTGAAATCATAAGTAAAAGCAAAGCCGCAAGCTGATACTGCACTCATAGTAATATGTGCAGTATATTTTAAATGTCTCACCGTGTGTTTCTCATTATTCTACTACATTAGGTATTGCCCCTCCTCCCTCAATGATCATCGGTGGCAGATAACTCATGTATTCCTATTAGGATTGCATTCATCTACTGTTGTTTTAATCTTCTGTGAATATCACTTCATTAAAAAAATAAAAAGTTACATGAGTTCTTGTCACTTCTCTAATACCTTCCAAACTGGGTGAGGTTACATCTAATTCCTAGATCTTAGAGGCATGTCAGGTAGCATCATGGCGAAGTATCCAGATCTGACATCGGCCCCCTTCTGCTACACCCCAGCTTCACGTTCCTAGGCAACTTACTCAACCTCTCCGAGTCTGTTTTCTTCTCTACAAACAGGAATCCTATTCATAAAATAGTTAGGGGTGACAGTGGAACACAGTAGGGAAAGAGCGGTACACATTGGCTGATACTCCTCTGATGTCAGCTTCTGTTGTTATGAAGGGAGAATGGCACTGAGTTACGAAGATAAGGGAGAAATTAAACATGAGGAGAAGATTAAAGAAACAGATTTAGATGAGGTTTAAGAGTGATTAATAATGAAGAATATGAAAGGCTACTAGTATAATAAGATCGTTTACCAACTTTTCATGTACAAAGGAGATGGGTGGAGAAATGTCTAAATACATGCACTTTGTATGGGAAAAAATTCTCAACACTGGAGATTATTGGAATTTGGAATGGATTGTTAAATTAAGATTGTAGTGTGCTTTATATAAATTAGGATGAATTTGGATCTTTGGGAGAATTACTGACAATTCTATTTCCTTTGTAATTGAGGTGATTTTTCTAAAATATCTTATATGCCCATGCTCTCCCTATTTTAGCTTGTAAAAGTTCTATGGCCTTGTAAAGCATTATATTTAATATTCCGTAGAGGAGAATTATATTATAAAATTTTAGGTGGTTTTAGGTTTTCTTTATAGTGTTGATTTTGCATCTTTTTCTCAGGTGGCAAGGAAATTGAATACCAACTTTTTTTACTCATATTATTTTTCACAGTGTTCTCCAAACAATTTGATTATATATATCTTTATTCTTAAAGAAATTTAAGTGCACACCTTCCATTTGTATATATTTATAAATTGTAAATACTTCATTATACATTTTAAAAATCATGAAAACAATGTTTAAAGGAAAAAGTAGAAATTACATGGAAATGCTAATAATTTTTTAAGCATTTCTTGGAGTATTGTACCTTAAATTTGGAGAGCACTATGTCTTAGTAGGTTTTTGTTTGTTTGTTTGTTTTTGTGACGGAATTTCGCTCTTTTTGCCCAGGCTGGAGTGCAATGGCGCGATCTCGGCTCCCTGCAACCTCCGCCTTCTGAGTTCAGGCGATTCTCCTGCCTCAGCCTCTCGAGTAGCTGGTATTACAGGCATGCGCCACCATGCCTGGCTAATTTTGTATTTTTAGTAGAGACAGGGTTTCTCCTTGTTGGTCAGGCTGGTCTTGAACTCCCGACCTCAGGTGATACACCTGCCTCGGCCTCCCAAAGTGCTGGGATTACAGGCATGAGCCACCGTGCCAGGCCTGTCTTAGCAGCTTTTTATGTTTAATTGAAAGTTGTTTGGTAATGATACTTGTGAATAAAAGGGGGAAAATGCCAAAGTTTAGGAAAGAATTCGTAAGAGAAAGACGGGGTAATTATCTGAAAGAAAGGGACTTTTTAAGCATGAATTAATATTCCTTGTTTTGTTCATTTAAAATTAAATCCAGGTTTTCTTTCAGGAGAAATGTAGCAATGCTTGTGGACTTTTTCTAATGCTATACCATAGCTACTGGCAACATTAATATGAGACAAGGTTCCTCTCGCTCTCCCTGAAACCCCCCATTCAGGACACAGTGAGATTTTAGACAGATAAATGCTAAGAGAACCCTGTGTACCAAAGGCAGTGTTTACTGCATGTAATACATATCATTGTTTGTCTCCTGTAGTGAAAAATACTTGTGTCGTGCTGTTAAAATGCACTCCTGACAGACCAGTGCTTGCTATTATAGGGTCCATCGCTTAAAAAAATGATACACTGACAGAAATACAATTTAAGAAAATTTAACACCAAGGGTAGTCAACCATGTAGGCTACTATTAAGGGGCCAAAACTCAAGGCCAGGGGTTTATTTAAAAAAAGAGGCACAGTTTATTTGCTAGTAGTAGGCAAAGTTAAAAGAAAAAAAAAATCGAACTTGACTTTTTTGCTCTCCAGTCTGTAGAAAATTAATGAAAGCAACAGTTCAATAAGATTTTATTGCAGAAATGTTTAAGTGAAACATTTTAAGAATGCCTTGGAATTTTTAAACAGTTACTTACCATTTAGAAAGCTGTAACACTGCAGTGCGTAACAAATTGTTAGCATTGGATCCTAGGCACACCCAGTGATTTTCTTAAAATAGGTAGTCAGAGCTGTTTAATCTGAATCACTTTGTTCATTTCATTTTTGTGTGTGTAGCTTATGAATATATTTGAGATTGACAGGTCACCAGCAATATATTGAGATTGCTGTAATTCGAGATGCAAGCCATTGTCCAAGTACCCTTGTGGGCATAGTTTGGTAGTTAAATGCTTTAGATTTGTAACAAGACCTTTTGAGAAGGAAAATAACCAAATATGAGATGTGACGAGATATGTTGGATTTTTAGAGGAGTACAGAATGTTCTAATGAATAAACTGCTACTGAATGATGATAAAGCATGTGTTTTTAAGCTATCACATGACTCTATTATTAGAGGGGAGAATTCCATGAATTTAGATGAGATGTATTGTCTAATTTTACATTTTAACAACAAATCTGTCATCCGGTAATATTTGATGCCAACTGTGTATGGCTTACGTGTTCCTTCGGGAGAAAGGTTACAAAAGTAATGTAATAAATAATCTGAGCCACAGGAGCTTAGCTCCAGTACCAGAGAAATGGAAAATACCATCTTCTGTGATGGGGGGGTCAAAAGATGTATATCTTGAATTCTCTACCCTGACGGTATAGCCTTATTGCCACGTCCTAGGACAGGCTTTGGGAGGCAAGTGGTCCTGCCAAGAAAGGACATCCAAAGATGAAATGCAGTGTCTTTGCAGACGTCCTCCAGAATTCAGTTGGCCTGAATCTGACAATATTTTACAACAGATTTTTTTCTGTGGATGTGGAAGATAATGCTTAGTGTGAGATTTGTCCACACATATTGTCCAGGGCCTCCATGATTCAGCTGTGTGTTGGAGGACACCCAGAAAGGCTTGCTGTGGAAGATTAGGATCCTCCGCTCTCCTTACCACAGCCATGCAGCGGTTCTCCATTCAAGCACGTGTTTTAGTTGGTTGTTTGTTGTTCCGTATGTGGACTTCATGGTATCATGACATCTTAGCACTCCATGTGTTCTTGCCAGAGATTACAACTTCAAATGCTGCTTTTCCATTCTAACTTTTTAAGGAGTCATCTGAAGGAAATAGTATGTATGGCAGATTACCTGAAAAACTGGATGTTAAACTACTCCTTCTGATAGTTTTTAATTTATCCTTCCCTGTGTCTTTGATTTGACCCCTATTGTTTTGGCCCCTCAAAAATTTTTACGGAATTATACATCAAGGTTTTGCTGTTTTCCTGTGTTGAAGATTTTCATTAACAGCTGCAAAAACATCAGTGTCCTAAGGATGCTACTGGGGACTTTGTTTACTGTATCACACAATGTCCTCCTGCCTCACTGGTGAAATTTCGCCCAGATCTTAGACATAAGCAAGATTTCTGAGACTATAAATGATTAAATGATGTTTTTCTTGGGCCTGTGAATCATGTACTTGTTTATATTTTCCCTCTTTCTTTGTTTCCTGGGAAGCCCAGATCAAACTTATTTTCTAACAATTGTTTAGAAGTGTATATGTTAATTGATTCTCCAAACTTTTGTAATTTCTCACCCGTATTTTCATTTTTATTATTATATTTGGAGCTGTTTACATCACCTGAGGATTATTTTTGGCATCATTCAAATGAAATCACTTAAATAATTGGAATGGGTAGACTTCAGCGGAAAGAAAATACAGGTGGGAACATAGGGCCTGATGCATGAGAGCTGCTCAGATAGCTGAGTGAAACGGGAGATTGTGATGCAATGAGTTTTCTAATCTGCAATTAGATGTAAAATTAGGTGAATTTGAATAATATTTGGGAACAATATTTGAAACAACATTGATGCTCACTATGTAGGATGAAGATGGTAGCAAATATAACCTTTAGTATAGGTTAATATTAATCTTTGTAGCCAAGTGATTGTTTAGCATAAAGTTAATCTACTTTTTAAAAATATATACACAAATATGCAAATCCTTTTTCTTGACGCAGTAATCAATAACTTGTTTTCTACCATGATACTTGAATGTAAATAAAATAGGCTGAATTATTCATCTTGTCAAGGGCTAAGACAGGAATTACAAACTCAAATGCCTCCAGGTTCCAGGGTCTGGCAGGAAAAATAATGTTGTGAACTGGGGTTTGCATGCCCCACCCAAAGGGGGAAGACATGACTTAATTCCAGCACACTGTACGAATGTGGGCCTAATGTGGCTGATTTTTCTGGATAAACCACATTTTTTTTTCTAGATATTTCAGTAAAATCTCTTGTATATAAGACATTGGCAACTAATTCTAATGTGGTACACAGCTACTAGTATGTAACTTTTGGTCAGAATCATAAAATTCTAGTTTCAGATAACTGATCAGGCCCTTTAATATGCAGTTTGCTAAGGTGTTTGAAAATGTTTCCTCGCATCCTGAATTCTTGAAGAGGGGATCCCAGCCCTTCATCCAATGTATACCAGTTTTACTCCTGCTTCAGAAATCTCCTGGGAGCTTTCAGCCTAACAAGGAACCTTGGCACTGCTTTGTGAAGCGAGAAGCTGCCCATCCTGAGAAAAGAAATCTCTTGCTGTTTCTTGAACTTCATGGCAGCCATTACAATTTGTTTGGACTTAAGTGGGATGTTTTCTGGGACCCTCACTATGCCAGATCTAAGACATTTGAGGCCGCCCACCTCTAAACAGGCCTCTTAACCTGATAATTTTCCATTCCTGAATGCAAGGCAAATCCGCCCCCACCACTCCTCCACTCACCAATGTTAATCTAAAACTTCTCTTGTTTCCATTCCTTTCCTCATTCTCTGTATATTTCTGCTGTTACCTTCACTCAACACTTTTCCACTGGGTCCTCCAGAAACATCATGTCCTTGTCAGTAACTTTTGCTATGTCCACAATCTTTTGGTCAGATGCTTTTCCCATCTAAATACTGTTTTAACTGAATTTCATCTGTTACCTTACCTGAAACTTGCCTCTCCTTTAAGGAGGCAACTTTTCTGTCAGCTGTCAACAGGGGCAAGGTACTACATACTCATGTAAATCCCACATTCCATGAAGCCAAGAGGAGAAACTGGTAGTCTTAAATACACACGACTCTCCCCACTCACTAATAAAAAATGCATCTTCCAGCAAAACTCATACATCCAATTATACTACATTTTACCCCTTCTCACTGCTGTCATTTCCCTCTTACCATAATTCTAGGAGATTCTAAAAGGCTTAGAGCTGACTCATTTGAAACCAAGCCCTAACTTGTTGAACCTCCTTGACCCTACTGAACATCAGTGCACCATCCCAGAATTATATACAGTGTCTTTTCCTTATGGAAAAGTATTTCATCTCGGAAATCTTAAACTCCACACTGTAGTCCTGTTTCACTTGTAATAGCACTGATCTTTGATTTCAGACATTCAGTTCTCCTGTCATGTTTCTTCTCCTAATTTGGTCAAATCTTTGAGGCTTCTATCTTTCCTGCCCAGTATGAACCCAACTGTCGATCAGGCAAGTCCCTTTCACTTCCATCCTCTGTGTCTCCTCCCATGCCTGTACTAGCTCAGTTTTCACCTCTGCTCCAGTCTAACAAATTGCCATGGGTATGCCACCCTTTTTTAATCCATTCCTACAGTGTGGCTAAGCATTCCTAGAAACAAGCATATAACATACAGATTGATACTCCCTGCTGTTTTATATCAGGTTTGATATAAATCAGCCTCTTACATTTTATCTACTTTTCCATTTATCTTTAATTTCTCTTATCCCATCTATGTGAACGAGATCTTCCTATTCCTTCTAAGGCCAATTTTATGTCCTTGGCTCCATTCCCTCCAGTATTCTGTGTGTGTTCATTTTATGAGGTATCTTGTTTTTCTTCAGTCTTTAGTATCTTCTTTTCTGCAATTACTTGACTGTCAACATATGGCTGTACTCAAGATTTTTCTCTTCTGAAAAAAATATTCTTTATCCCTCAAATTTATGTTAGTGTTATCAATTCCTCTATTGTCTAATTTTTTTTGAAAAAAAAAAAGAATAGTCTGTTGTTGTCATCCATACTCCCTCAACCTCCTTTGCGCTCCTTACCCACTTGTGATCTGGCTTCTGTCTCTCACCACTCTGCTGATACTGCTGTTACTGACATCCAACTGCTAAAGCCAATGGGCATCTTATCAGGGATCATCTTACAGTCTCTCTTCTCTTTTAATAGTGTTGATCATTTCTTCTCTTTAAAAGCTCTCTACTGTCTTGGATGCTGTGACCCTACATAGTTTAGTTTTTTTGTTTTTGTTTTTTTGGCTTTTTTTTTTTTT
>NW_012101543.1:177293-197120 GCF_000951045.1 Mandrillus leucophaeus | reverse complement strand
AGGCCTCTGTGGGTGGAGTTCCCAGATGAACTAAAGACTTTTGATATGGAAGATGAATACATGCTGGGTGAGCATTTCTGGGTTTTTTTGTTGTTTTTTTTTTTGTTTTTTTTGAGACAGAGTCTCACTCTGTCACCCAGGCTAGAGCGCAGTGGTGCAATCTCAGCTCACTGCAACCTCCACCTCCCGGTTTCAAGCAATTCTCTGCCTCAGCCTCCTGAGCAGCTGAGATTACAGGTGCCTGCCACCATGCCTGGCTAATTTTTGTATTTTTAGTAGAGACAGGGTTTCATCATCTTGGCTGGGTGGTCTTGAACTCCTGACCTCATGATCCACCTACTTTGGCCTCCCAAAGTGTTGGGATTACAGGCGTGAGCCACTGTGCCTGGCCAAGCATTTATTGATTAATTATAGTCATTTTAAAAAGTGTAATTATGTTTTTATTATATTTTCTAATATAAGAGCCCTAAAAAAAAAATCCTAATTCCAAGAAAGCCAAAAAATAAAAATAAAGAAAATTCCTTCACCAAGATTTCTAATGCATTATTAGTAGGATCATACCTCCATTCTGTTGTGATGTAGCATTTCTCATAAATTGTTCTTGCTGACTTATTTGGTGGATGTCTTTTAGGATTCTTGTTCTGGGTTCACTCTTCTAATCCTGTGAGATCACTTTAGGGAAGGGAAGTAGAAAAAAACAGCCCGGGTGGTGATAGGAAAGAACCAGAAGAGCTTATTTCATATGCAATAATAGGATTTTTTTTGGTTGACCTCTTCTTTAAGAAAGATTAACTATCAAATCCAGAACATAGAATTTTATCAGCTTAGTAACAGGGCTCAAGAAGCCAGGCTAAATATACTGTTCCCCAAAGGGTGAATCTCATTTTTGGGTTCTTTTTTTTTTTTTTTTTGAGATAGAGCCTCACTCTGTTACCCAGGCTGGAGTACAGTGGTGTAATCTCGGCTCACTGTAACCTCTGCCTCCCAGCTTCAAGAGATTTTCCTGCCTCAGCCTCCCGAGTAGCTGGGATTACAGGTGCATGCCACCACTCCTGGCTAATTTTTTAATTTTAGTAGAGATGGGGTTTCGCCATGTTGGCCAGGCTGGTCTCAAACTCCTGACCTCAGGTGATCCACTCACCTCGGCCTCCCAAAGTACTGGGATTACAGGCATGGGCCACCGTGCCCGGCCTAGTTCTGATTCTTTTCTGGGCGTCTCATCCCCATCAGATACTTAAAAGAGTGAAGGACCGTACCTAGGAACAGTGATCTTGTTGTAGTATACTTATTTCTCCTAGGAGATGTTATTTGTCCTCATGGTTTCAATCCGTCCTCATATTGTGATGACTCAGTCTCTACCCACAGCCCATTACTCTCCAACAAGCTTAAGCAATGTGTATCTAGCAACTTCCATAGCATCCACAATTAAGTGTTACATAGGAAACTTAAGTTCAAAATACGTAAAGTAGCTTATACAAAACTAACATAACTCAATATAGTACCTTGACCTGATAAAGACAATATAAAATATAAAAAACTAAATGCTATTTTTGAATATAGATATAAAAACTTGAAAGCTATTAGCAAATAGTCTGTCACTGTCTAAAATGGATAACACTATAGGAACAAGTAAGATATTTTCTAGAATGCAGAGAATGAACACCAGGACATATCTCAATCTAATTCATTATATTATCAAACTGGAGGAAGAAACACCATGGCTATGGCAGTCTGTACCAAGAAGGTAATTGATAAAATTCAGCCATTTCAAAACTTCCAACTAAAGAGAAACAGGAGGAAACCAGTTAAATATGATTAAGAAAATTTACTGAAACCTAACTGCCAATTTATAAAACAGCTAAATACTAAAGTCATTTCCATTAAAGTCAAGAAAAAGCCAGGGATACTCATTATTATCCCTCATATTTAATGTTTTAAAGGGTCTAGCCAATGTAATAAGATAAGAAAATGAAGTAAATCCATATAAATAGTAAAAAAGATAATTACTTTATCTGCAGAAAATTGAGAAACTCAAGAAATAGGTACATTTAGCATAGCAGCTAAATAAAGAAGTAAATCAAATTTACAGTTTTATTCTATGCCAAAAATAGCTTGTTAGAAATAGAAAAGAAATTAATAAAGAGTAGTCATACAATTATTAAAATACATATGTTTTAGAATTCAGCATTCATATGAAGAAATCTTTTTAAAGGAAAACTGCTGAAAAAAACTGTCGTCTATTTTTCTGTTCTTACCTACTAGATAAGTATCACAGAAAAAACTCAATGAGGCTGAGGGTAAGCCTGTTAGTAACAGTGGAATTTTGAGTGAGTGTTTTAACATTGTGAAAGAAAGTCAACAGAATGAAATTCAGATCATGGCAAATATTTCTTGAAGATTTACTATAATGGGTAGTGTTATAGGAACTGAGGTTCCAGCAGTTTAAAAAATGGACAGAAACATTTGCCTTTATGTATCTTATATTTTAGTACTATTTATCAAGTATTCTCAATGAATTATGTACTGTGCTAAGTGCTGTACGGATGTAATCTCCTCTAGCCCTTGGGAACTACACTATTATTAAACCCATTTTAGAGAAGAAGGCACTGAGGCTGAGGGTAATTCAGTCATTTAGTCAAAGTTTCCAAGGTGCAAGTGATAGAGCTAGGTTTCAAATCCAGTCAGTGTGACTCCAGAACCCATCCTCATGAGTTGTACTCTAGTGTTTAGTGACTGAGGACATGGCTTCAGGGACTTACTCCCAGGTCCCCATAAATTGGGCCTGTCATCCCTAATTGAATTTTCAATCATTCAAACTCAAGCAGTGATGGACTTCCTTTGTTTCTCTCCAGATAACCAATGGTTTTCTTGTACCTAACTATTTATAATGTTGATTAATTATAGATTAGAAAAAATGTGTTAGAGGCTACAATTTCATCAAAACATTAGTTATGGCGCAGCAAACATAAACTTGAGGGATGAGTGAATGTCTGTGTTGTATATAGTGTGTCTAATACACAATATACTTATTCATAATAGATTTAAAACAAATAAAACAAAGTGTTAACAGTGGTCAATTCTCGGTGATCTATTCTGTTTCTTTGTGTAATTAAATTTAATAAAAGTTTTTATTGCAAAAGTACTATAAGAACATCGTGAAAATTTTAACAATAGAGATTAGCAAAAATGCAGTAACAAAAGCACCATGATTCTACCAGAACCTACTAATGTTTGCTCTAATTATCCATCATTCCAAATCTTTTTCTACCTGTATTTATGCACATGTATGTATTTTTATCAAATTGAGGTTGTATTTATATACTGTTTTGTAACCTAATTTTTTAGACTATGATCTACATTTTTCCAGGCTAGTGAATTTTATATAATCTACTACCTGATCCTTGTTCAGATTTCTCTAGTTGTCCCCAGAAAAGTCCTCCAAAGGTTTTCCAACTCACGATCCAATCCAAGATTTCACTTTACATCTGATTGTTATGTTTATTAAGTTTCTCTTAGTCTTGAACGTTGTCATTTTTCATGGCATTCACTTATTAAAGAGACCATAGAAGTTTTCCTCTAAAATCTTTCACCTTCTTCATTTGGTTGGTTGCATCCTTGTGGCGTCGTTGCTCTTCCTTCAATTCCTAGTGCTCCCAGTAAAATAGAAGTTGCTTTAAAGCATTAATAAAATTCTGATATTGCCAAAAGCAGTGGCATGCACCTGTAGTCTCAGCTACTATGGAGATTGAGATGGGAGGACCACTCGAGCCCGGGAGTTGGAGGCCAGCCTGGGCAACATAGAGAGATCCCAAGTGACCAGTGAATGCTATACTTTACAGAAAAATACCAGCTAATCAATGTAGAAGTGATAGCATGATAATCTAATTTTTCAACCTGTACTGATGGAGATAATGACTATCCATTATTATTTATACCCACTAGGTTTAATTGCCAACAGAGGACCAGGCATCTGTTGGTATTTAAGTAACATTGCACAGGGTACTTTCTGGTCACAATGAGAAAGGTGTAACTGTACAAAAGCGGGTTCAGTTTATCATCTCATGATCAATTTAAGTGTCACAAATAGTGAGATAACAGATATTATGTATCTCCTGATATTATACAATATGACATCATTTATCATGTATTCTAAAACAAAATATACACCTATGTTATTTTTATTTTTTAATGGAGATGGGATCTCTCTATGTTGTCCAGGCTGGCCTCCAACTCCTGGGCTCAAGTGGTCCTCCCATCTCAATCTCCATAGTAGCTGAGACTACAGGTGCATGCCACTGCTTTTGGCAATATCTGAATTTTATCAATGCTTTAAAGCAACTTCTATTTTACTGAGAGCACTAGGAATAGAAGGAACAAGAGCAAAGACACCACAAGGATGCAACCAACCAAATGAAGAAGGTGAAAGATTTCAGAGGAAAACTTTTATGGTCTCTTCAATTATCTGAACAAATTTGGACAATTCTTGTTCTTGGTTTCCTAATTCTACTGGAAAACAGCCAAACCGTTTAATGAAGGTGACCCTAAATATCTAAATTATGTGTATCTAAGGGAATATATGTATAATTTAATATACATTTATATTTATGTTTTATAAATATATATAATATATAAATTATATATAAATAAATCATATATATATATAGTTTAATGCTAGAAGAGAAAACATGTTGTTCTCTTAAAAAAAAAATCCCTGTGGAAGTTTATGACCTTTATAATCAATGCCTTTTTAAAAAACTAGGCTCTAGAGAGTGTTTGGGCTGGAAAAGGTCACCTGTTTGCAATGATATAGTCTGTCAAGAGTGTGTATAAATGTAATATACTAGACCTTAATAATGCAATATATTTCGTTAAAATAAAAAACTTTTTCTTTTGCTTTTTAAGTGAGACTTTGTTAAGTATATAACTATGAATTATTTATCCTTGAATGTATTCTTCTAGTGAATTAATTTTTTTGTTTGTTTTGTTTGTTTTGTTTTGTTTTGTTTGAGACAGTGTCTTGCTTCGTCACCGAGGCTGGAGTGCAGTGGCTCGATCACGGCTCACTGCAACCTCCGCCTCCTGGGTTCAAGGGATTCTCTTGCCTCAACCTCCCAGGAAACTGGGATTACAGATGCATGCTACCACTCCTGACTAATTTTTGTATTTTTAGTAGAGATGGGGTTTCACCATGTTGGCCAGGCTGGTCTCGAACTCCTGACCTCAAGCGATCCACCCGCCTCAGCCTCCCAAAGTGCTGGGATTACAGGCATCAGCCACGATGCCTAGCTTAATGTGATTTTTATTTTAGCACTTTGAAACTTTTAGACCTAAGGTCAGACCTGAGCATGGGCCAGCCAGAGACCGTCTACTCCAAAGAGAACACAACTACTTCTTCTCTTCCCTGCTTCTCCATCCTTTCTACCTGACTCCTCCCCTATCTCCCACCACCCCATCTAAACTCATAGTTTCATGAAACTTAGAAAATGTGACAGTACTGACATTTTTTCAAATTCATGTACAATGAATGTTTAAAAGTTAAAAGTAGGAAGTTATTTTTAATTTATATTGTTCAGGAGAGCTAAGTAAAATACAATTTTTCTCAAACTTGAGTAGTTTATTCAAGCTTTGGAAGAAAAACATTATCTTAGAATTCCCCTAAACATTCATTGTACGTGAATTTGAGAAAATTTCAGTACTGCCACTTTAGGTAGTTACTTAACATTTTCTAAGTTTCATGAAACTATGAGTTTAAAGAAAAGCTTAGTCTCTGTTGCCTGGGAAGACTTTTGGGAAGAGATGAGATTGCCATGATGAGGAGAGAATATATTTCTGATGAAAGTAGTAGCCTACTGAGGACTGGAGTCCATTGGACATCTAATTCCAAATGAGATGGTGGAATTAGATGTAGTGTTGCCAGATAAAATACAGGATACCCAGGTAAACTCAAATTTCTGGTAAATAATGGATAATTGTTTTAGTCTAAAAATGTCACACGAAATATTTGGCGATCCTAAATCTGGCAACCATGATTAGGTGGCACATTTAGAAGAAAGTTAGAAAGAACTGTGGCCCTGTTAAATTGATCCAGAGAACCATCATGGGCAACCTGAATATTATGATGTTGGTGAGATGGAGTCATTGTAAGTTACTGAACAGATGAGTGAAATGAGGAAATCAGTGCCTTAAGGAAAAAAAATTCCCTCTAGATGTGTGCAGAATGATTTGTTATGAGATGAGAATGTCCTTTCTGTTTGTTTGTTATTATTCTTACTTGTCTTTCTCTTCCAAAACTATATCACAAACGTTTTGTGAACAGGGAAAGTTCTTATTTGTTTTATTATATCCAACATCTAGTAGACAATCTGGCTGATACTAGGTACTCAATAAATATTGACTGGAGGGTAGGGGGAGGGAGAGGGGTAGAATAATATATTTAGGAATGCTGAAATAAATGCAATAAGATGATAAACTTTATGATGAAAATAATGAAGAATAATTGCCTACTACTTAGGAAAATGTGATTTTAATAACTGAGCCTACTTAGGAGGCCCTCATGGAAGAATTGGGATAAGACATGGACCTGGAAGCTGAAAGGAAATTTAGGAGATGATCCTAAAAAGAAGAAAGTTTGCTTCCTCACAGAATTCAGGTGGATGTTGGTGCACCTTCTGAGCTGCCTGCCTAAGTTAGGTATATAACATCATGCTGTTTGTTAACTCTTTCGAGTAATGGGGTAATGATGGTAAAGAAATATTACTAGATTTGATGGATACAGATGTTACCAGTGACAAGTTTTCTGCAACTGCTAATAATAGAATTCTGATGTGTTGGCACCTAAGCCATCTTGAGTATGATCAAAGACAGATGGAATAATGCTGAGTTTCAGCAAGTAGATTCTGATGTTGCCTAGCAAGCTTCCAGTGTAGTTTTACTCATACAGCTTTGCCCTCATTGGGTTATTTCTAAAATAGATAGTTCAAGAAAGAACATGGGGAGGGTGGTATAATCATTTCTTTGTAACAGCTTTTAAGTAATTTATTTTTGACTTCCACCTACAGGTCTTATGTCCATTGTACACTGAATTTAAAATGGCATTTAAAAATAAGTGGTTCTAATCTAGGGGTCACAAGTAAAATCCCTGTATGCAGTCTATGCAGTTGGACAATGCAAGAATGTTAATTTCCGTTTATATCCCTACATTCTAATTCAGCAGTTATGGAGCATATGAACATCACATGTGTTAGGTGCAGCTTAAAGGAGAACGCAAGTTTTCAGGAAGCTTATTATCTAGCGAGAAAGAGACAAACAGGTACATAACTGATAGAGATTCTGAAAGATGAAGTAGTATATGAAAACAAGTGCTTGAATGTCTAAAGAAGTGTGTTATTTATTCTGCCTCAAGGAAATCAGAGAGGCTTCATAGATCCATTGACAGTTGATCTGAATACGAAGAAAAGCAGCAGTAGTCTTCCAGGAAGAATAGATTTAGTAGGAACTTAGCAGGCAGGAGTGGTAGGACGTCAGGTGTGAAAGTAGATGCTGAGTCCAGGGAGGAGAGAGCACGTTGGGGGTGAGGCTCAGTGGTGGGATAGAAGACAGAAAAGAAGACAGACAGCATGGACCTTTCATGCTTCCCTGCATTTATCCTGTATACAGTCGGGGAGCTATGTAAGCAGGAGCAGTGGGTTGGATCTGTGTTATAAGAAGGCTACCGGCTGCAGAGTGGAAGGCGGAGAGCAGGGCAGGGCAGGCTGGTGGAAAGATGTTCAGCTGGGAGGTTGTAGCATGAGTGCAAGGGAGAAGCCATGATGCGCACTAGAAGTAGCTTACTGAGACAAAAGAGGACAGATCCCCTTTTAACACAGCAGCAGGGCTGGATTTGGGGGTCTGAGGAGAGGAGACAAATTCAAAGGTGAGTTCAAGACCCCTGGCTCAAGGGACTTGCAAATGTTCCGACATTCATTTCTATGTGCATTTGAACATGGGGAGAGGGAGGGTAATGTAGTCTGCAGAAGAGAAGGATGTTGTGTGTAGGGAGAACTAGACTTACTCTGTAAGGTCCTGGTGAGGAGAAAGTCTGAAGAATTTAGCTTTATGTAGAAGCACTTCCTACAGGTCAGGACATGAAAAGCGATCTTTAAGAGGTAGTAGTGAATAGCTTCTGAGGTTCCTTCTGTTCACTTGAGACAAGAGGGGAAATCCTAACTGGCTCTGTGTGTGGAGTCCAGCTCTCCTATTACCTATCTATGTGACTCTGGGTGTTTACATAATTCTGCATGCCTCGTTTTCCTCATCCATAAAATGGAAGAATAAACTGCCACCTGCCTCATTCAGTTGTCCTGAGGATTAATGAGATAACCTGTGTGAAATGCTTAAAACAGTGTCTGGTACAGAGACAGGGCTCAATAAACATTAGCTCTTATACACTAAGCCCTGACATAATTGACCAAATTTCATATTGATATTGATTTCAGATGTTTCTTTAAAATGTAAGCAGAGGGAAATCTTTGGACTAGTTTGTCTGATTTGCGGAGGTATCGTTATCAGAGCGGACTTGGACTTTTAGTTGCTTTTTCCATTAAAAATGCTTCGCAGACAGTATCACGTTTAGTGTGTGGAAACTGACCTCATGCCTATATTTTTGAAGGTAAACAAAGCTTCCATTTTAGTGGGGTTTTATTCATATGGGCTTATATATGAATTCTGAGCTGCAAAAGAGAATATGTAGCTTTTTATAAAAACATGACAGACATCATAACGTTAAGTTTAGATTATAACTTGGAAGTCAGTACCAGGTTACATAATACCGTAGATTGCTCTGTTATGTTTCGCTAGGTAAAACAAAAACAAAAAAACAAACAAAAAAACACCTTTTCTTTCGTGTGTTTTGTGTTTGTTTCTTTTTTGTTATGAGTTTGTCATACTATGTATCATAATTCAGTTCAGGGTAAGAAAGGAGGTGCCTTATGTAGGGACCCCCGTTCTAGGTATCAGAACACATAGACTCGGCCAGATTTCTATCACTGCTGTTAATGGTTATGAGATCTTAGACATGTCACTGCTGCGTCTATACTTCTGTTTCCCCATTCACAGAATGGATGCCACCTACCACCTCTCACAATGTATGGTAAGGATTAATTTTTCTATTACAGATTTATAGACTTTCTTTTCTAATGGCAAATAAATCCTTTGCAGTTGGAAACAAGCCATTTTTCTTCTCTCTGTGCCTTGTAGTTAACAGAGCACAGAGAGGAATTAGCTCCATTGTGTCAGTAAGAAAACTGAGATTTAAAATTTAAAAAGTGGTACATATAGGGGCAAAGTTCCTAAGTCACCTTTTATCCCCTACCTAAAACACAACATTGGTTAAGTGCTTTGAATCTGTCAGAAAGAGTATAGGAAAAAAATACCAAGTAATATCAGCCTGCTAGTCTGGGCTGTTGGGAATATCTATTATGCCATCTGTCACAGGAGATTTTAGGTTGGAGAGCAGCAAATCCGTGACTGGGGACTCAAAGTTCAAAAGCAGAAGGTCCATCCTCTCTACACACCGTGTGGTGTCTAAATCACTATCCGAGAGACAGGCGTTTTCATTGATCAGACATCCTGCATCTGCAACTTCATTTAAAAATAAGAGGTTTAAAGAGCCATCGTTTATACATTGTTCCAAGGTCCCTGTGATTTAAATCAATGTGATTGAGATATGTAATACAAAATTTCTAACCCTACTGTCTTCCTCTAACTTACTCTGGGTCTTGGTGGTGGTGCGTTTTTATAATGGAGCAAATCGGCAGAGTAGGTGGAGGAAGGTTGGTTTTCCAAAGGGATCAGGTAAGCTGCAGGTCCACGTGGACACATTTGTTACTTCGGGGAAGTGGAGAAGCAGCAATTAGGCAGTGGAGTAATGCTCTGAGGGGCACGGACTCCAGTTCCGTAATACATTCCTTTCTTAATGTGACTTGATGTAGATAGAGTGAGGGCCTATCAGGTGTGAAAAGCCCTGCTGCTCCTGGCGTGGAGTGGCCTCCTGACGGTGATTTGGCGACGTCAATCTAGTCATGCTTGATTTCGACACTTAACGTGGTAAAGCAGGATTTCTCTACCCCCGATCAACTTCTCAATTAGCAAGCTGCCTTGTGTAACGGCCTTGTTTTGCAATCCCTCAGGGCTGCTTCAGGGGTCATTAGGGTGAGAAAACTTGAGCACTCGCTCCAGCTCGAGCAGAGCAGGAAGGGAGCCTCAGAGATTTCCTAAATACATATAACCCTTTTTCAAGTTGCTTGCTTTCATGGGATTGATTCTTGGCACATTAAGAAGCTTAAGGCTCCAGTATCTTCTTTTAACTGCCCCCCTTATCGCCTTTGCAGCTGACAGGTTTTTTTGACAGGCTGAGAGTAAAAAGAGATAACTAGTAGGTTAGTACTTTATTTATACGTGTGGACACACAAGCACATAGAAAGACACGCACACACGCGTTCAAATATCTTTTAAGTTGTCTTTTCAGGACCGCTGGTTACTACTGAATATCAGCTGTCAAATGATTCCAGTACCTCATGCTTTTAATATTCAATATGTCTGAGTTCAAAATCTTTGTTTCAACTATATCTGACTTTATTCACTAATGATTTTAAATTGGACCTGCCTTATTCAATATTCTCTCTAAACCCCCAAATAGTATTTATATGAATAATATGTTAATATGAGGGTTTTGTCCGGGGCACTTATGAATAGACATTGAAATGTATTTATTTAATGTTTTTTCCTATCTGTGATTTGACTGAGTGGCTTATTCCTAACTTTCATAGAAAAAAAAAAGGTATTTTTCTTTCCTTTTATAAAATGTATCTGGATAGAGAAACACATAATAAAAACAGGAAAATTTTGAGAATTGTACTACTTTAAAAAATCTCTATTTTCAAGCATTGTGGATTTCATATTTATAATTTTCTAGTTTGATGATCAATTTTATCTCCACTTGCTGCTATCATACTGTTAAAAAGTAGATGAATAAATTAATATAAAGCATCTTAGCAGGTGTGATGTTAATGTAGTATCCTTAGAGCAAATTACTTTTACCTATATTTCGTGAACAGGTTTTCCCAAAGTGGTTGGTCTCTGTGTCTTACAAAAATATTTAGTTTATTGACAGTGAGCAGAGCATTATATGGTTTATAATATGTGTGTGGTTCTAGAGGTAACTGACTTAAGTATATTTTATAAGTTGGAAGTTGGATATAAGTAGATGTTACACACCCTAATACATACTCTGTTTGTGAAGGGTTTGACATCCAGTTTTAGATCTGTTTAAGGAACAGTTAAAATTCTAGGCACTTTGGCATAGCAGCTTCTAAGAAGTACTTCAGATAATAAGTCCTAAAGGTGACACAATAAAGGAAATAGCTTAGTAGCTCTATTTTTTTAAATAAAGAAAGTAACACATTCCCAAATCGTTAAAGTCAGCGCTGTAGAAACAGCTGTTTACAAAAAAAAAAAAAAAAAAAAAAAAGAGTTTGGACCACTATGCAGAAAACATAGAAAATGTTTATGAACAATATTATATGTGAACATATAAATATGTAATCTACAGGTTTTATTGTAATTCTTTCTGTAGAGCTTTACCACATAAAAGTACAACTTTAATATTTCTCTTTAATACTGTATTGAGAGTCGTGGTAATTTATTATGGAAAGCATCAAGTTTTAACAAATTAATACTAATGAATTGTACCTTTTTCTTCCAGAAAGCCATTTTGTCTTTTTGAATCTCTTTCCTTTTGTTAATTTCTTATTCCAAAAAGGAGTTCATCTAATCCTGCAAATAATTGCTTTCTTGGCTTTATTTTGATAACGTGGGATTTTTCTCTTAAATCCCACTTTGAGGCAATGCAAAAATCCTTTTAAGGATTCACAAATTTAAAAAATGTGTATGTATTTTAAATACTAGCTTATATTAAATAAAAGTTATATACCTTCCCTTTTCAATGAATTTTAAGACAATGTTACAAGTTCAGTCTGAAAACTGTCAGATTTTCTAAATTAGTTTTATCTGAATGATTTAGTTACACTTTGATTAGAATGAAGAATCACAGAATTTTATAATTATATAAATATCTTGAAAGGGCATTTAATTCAATCTGCATATTTGAGTCAATGAAGGAACAAAAGAACAGAAATTTTGAAACCTTTGAGTTCTCATTGATCTTTGGCCATTATTAGGATTGCCATATAATTTTCTACCCAACCCAGGACATTTTTAATAAAGATAACATGAGTATATAGACTAGGCAACAGGTTTACATCCAGGATTGTCCTAGAAAAATTGTGACATATGAATAACCTTGCTTTTAGAGATATTAAATCTATGTATTTTTTTCAAATGATTGTATTTAGAGTATTTCTTAAATAATTTCTTTAGAATTCTTCTTAAAGAATTTGAAAACAAATATTTAAAGAATTTGAAAACAAGTATTTATACTATTTATACTAATGAGATAAATGGTGTTAGGTATTAAATTTGCTTTGCAGAAAGTACTTTAATAAAAGTGACCAAATAGAATATGCTTCATGAATCTTAGGTGATTATGTCAAAGAAATTCAGTACAATGAAATACTGATGCCTTCATAACATAATATCCTTAGTTAAATACAAGGATGAATATCTATGATAACACTTTTTTGCATCCTTTTTCTTTGGAAAATTTAACTTATAAAATAGGTGACACAATGCCCCAAACCCTGCTACTTACCTTAAAAGAAAACGTTAGTAATTAGGTTGTTTCTTCAAAGAGGTAAGATAAAATATTAAATAAAATTTCAAACTAAACTCTAGATAATAGATTCTTATATAGGTTGTCGTTATTCTCCTACATATCACTTTTTCTTTGAAGTAAGTCACAATAATTAACCCTAGAAGAAATGTTTGATCATCTGAAATTTTACTGGCTAGCTGCAAGAATTAAATAATGCCTTACCTATTCAGGGTAAGTGATTTGTTAACTTTTTATGAATAATCAGGTGACTACTGTCACTAAATCACAGTCTCTGCATATAAAAGATATCCTTTACATCAGAACAGGTGAGTTTTGCATTGCAGTCCAGATTACACCAGTCACTAGTTCATGTTTCCCAGTGGAGCTTTGCTGAGCCTGTGTTAGTGCCTGAGTGAATAAGTGACTCTTGGAAAGATGGTGAAATTGACACATGAAAACATTGAATGACTTATTTGACAAAGATCTAAGAAAAGGTCTTTCCCAGGATTATTTCCCAACTGTTCACAAAATGACCGTGATCATTTTCCTGTAATGCTTCTTTTCATTTTCTTTATTTTTCTTTTCTGTTGAAAATTTCAGTATTTGAAGTGCCTTAATTATAAGATGAGTAAAAAAAACATATTTTCTAACCACATACCTCTCCACTTAATTTCTTGTTCACTTTTATATATAGTGTATGGAAAGAAAAGGATGAAAAAGAAAGATAAAAAAGAAGGTAATTATGAGTCTCTAAGAAGTCTGTAAAGATATCAGAAGACTTCAATGCTGATTTTTAGGAAAGTATTACTTACTTAAAAAGTTTCACCTAGAAAACCCTATTCAATTTTAAGTAGACAAAGCTTTCTGAAACTCATTATAGAATAGACTGTCACAAAAAATTCTTAAAAGCTTTTATTATGAAATTGTATAAAGCATATTCCAATTAGCATTAATTGTACTGTGGCTGAAACCAGCAGCTTCCTGAGCTATATCAAGGGAGAGATGTGTAGTACCTAAATTGCCCACGATATCTAAAATAGTTGTAGATTTTTATGTTCGTATAATTGTGGCTGATTGGCCTTCCCTTCATTATAAACTTACCTTAAAATTAGAACAAGGAGCTATAGTGATTAGATAAAATATCTGTTTCTACTACTTTAAAAATCTAGTTAAAATATTTCTGTTTTAGTACATATGTGTTATCCTTTATTTTACTGTTTCTTTTTCCCTTCTCCCTTTTCATATTCTAGTTCTTTCCATAACTATGTCTAAAAGTTTGAAAAATCCTGTCTTTTAAATATCAAAACAATAAATAGCAAGCTTGACACATTTCTTTTGTTCTAGCAACAAAGGATTCTTTTCAGATCTAAGATTTTGTGATTCTATGAAATGTTGGTACAACTGCCATATTTGCCTGGAAATATTATTCTCATCAAATGTTAAGGGAAAAGCATTCTATTTTTACTTTTCTCTGCATAGTTTCTCCCAGTAGGCTGCTGTGCTGATCATAAATAGCAGTAACACCTGCTCGTAAGGCTTTGGAAAATGGGTATGAGAAGAAATTGACAATTATTTGTTGAAAGTGAAAGTTTAATGTTTAAACACCGCTTGCAACTTTTAAGAGCCAGGTGTAGAAAGAAACATGATGATTCTGTGTAGATCAGCCATTCCCCTCTGTCAGGCCGGAAACCTAGAGACTTTTATTCAGAGCAACCCCTTCTTGCCCCATTTTTGCAGGGAGAAACAAAGAAGTATAGTGAGAAGGAAAAACAAATTTGGATAAGGGATATAGGTTCTCATGCTAGCTCTGACACTAAATAATTGTGTAAGGTTTCGTGTGTAGACATGGGATATTTTCTGCTTTCCGTAGCAGAGCTAAGACAGGGCCAATTAGCCCAAGCATCAACCCATTTTTCTTTACATATTGTTCTGTTGCTGTCTTCACGGAGCAGAAAATGGCAAGTTTAGAAAGGAATTAACACTGAGTAAGCCTGAAACTGGAACAATAGGTGGGGCATTGTCATCTATTTCAGATTATGAGTGAGCTATAATGATTCACACTATTAGCATACATATTTTTAAGTTTCAAGTTAGAAAAAAAAATGTCTCTGGCCTGTATTTTTTCTCATCTTTCAGCTCAGAACATTACAAGAGAGATTTCTAGGATGGATTTCAGTTAGAAAATTTTGGATCTCCATTTGTTTGAAAATTATAATTGTCATATATCCAGGGATGTAAAGAAAGCTGAAGCTATAGACCACCACTGTCCAATAGAAATAGAATATGATCCACATATTAATTTTAATATTTCTATAGCCAAAGTACCAAGGAAAGTGTTTTAAAGGTGAAATTAGTTTTTTAAACAACATATTTAATACAATGTATCCAAAGATTATCATCTCAATGTGTAATCAGTATTTTCAGAAATTATTCATGAAATATTTTTCTCTTTTGTGCTAAGCTTTGGAATCTGGTACATATGCCCCACTGAGAGCATCTCAATTCAAACTCACTACATGTCAAGTAGTTGATAGTCACATGTGGCTAGTGGCTAAAATGCCGGTCAGCACAGCAATAGACAGTAAGTGAAGGGGTACTTAGCTTGGATTATGAGTGGATTGGAGGTGGGGGAGAAACCAGCTGTTTGCTGGAACTGAAAGGCCCACATCCAGAGTATGGAGATTTTCGCCCTTCTCTTTTCTATGTTTCCCTGAGTATCTCAAGTCTAAAACAATCTATTTTGAATCACAACCTTCAAATTGTAATGGATTCTGTAATTGTTTATGGCAGGTACTTTATACAGATTATTCATAGAGCTTGACTTGATTCTTCTGTAATGCTAGGTTCTTACAAGTCTCGTGTAGTTCTAATGGGAAATCGGGTGTCATTAATATACAATACCCAGAGAAACAGATGACAATAACTTTCACCAAGATCTCTTTCTTCACCTTTAGTATTCCTTTTTAATTTTCTATTGTTGTCAGTGTAGTACTAAGTCTAGATCTCAAGAATTCCAAAAAATCAAAAAGTTAAAGATTCTTTCTCCCTCCTGTTCAGGGATAATTTTTACCTGTAATTTTATTGCCCCCACCATGTTGTTTAAATGGGTCCGATCATGATCGCTACTCAGTAAATCCAACTAGTGGTTGCCAGATCTTAGGAGTGACTATCAAGCCCTCTGAGTGGGCTTGAGCGCCCACTGCTGCCTGGTGGTGTGCTGCCTGATGGAAGGAAGTGTGGAGTTTTGCCTGAGTGTAGGAGAGGTATGATATTCTGAGGATTCTCTTAAAATACCAACTCACCAAACATGAAGCTTCTCTCATCCAAGCTGTCATCACCCATCCAGGCTGTGTAGGTTTCTCTACCTACTCCACCTAAACTCTGCCAAGCAGACTACTACCATACTGGTCAGTTTAAAAAAATAGTCTTTAAATAAACCCTGAACTTGACCAGATAGAGGCTTCTGCTCACCCTCTAACATCATCCCACAATGACCTTCTTCCAGCTCCCCACAGTTCTCTACTTGTGAAATGCCATCTGTCATTCAAGTCCTGCTTCAGCTGGTTTGTCTTCCCTGGTCCTGCAGCACAAGTCTACCAAGTGATGTGCCATCCTCCCCTTTATTGCAGAGCACTTCTCGTATTCTATCCCTGGGTTGTGCTTCTCACTGGTTGCCTGGCAACACACACCCATAGTCATCTGAACATTTCCCACCAAGTACCTAGCACATAGTAGGCATCTACTTTCATTAAAAAAGGTTTATTGAACCTCAGCTTTTTCTCGGTACCATGAATTATTGCTGGGATTTCAGGTACCAAGTTACAGTTCTTTGTTTGTTTGTTTTGAGGCAGAGTTTCGCTCTTATTGCCCAGGCTGGAGTGCAATGGCACAGTCTTGGCTCACTGCAACCTCTACCTCGCAGGTTCAAGTGATTCACCTGGCTCAGCCTCCTGAGTAGCTGGAATTACAGGCGCCCTCCGCCAAGCCCAGCTAATTTTTCGTATCTTTAGTAAGAGACGGAGTTTTGCCATATTGGCCAGGCTGGTCCCGAACTCCTGACCTCAAGTGCCAAGTTGTAGTTTTTAACGTATATATGACTTTGTAGCATGGGCTTTTGGTAGTTTTTTACTGAAATTTTAATTAGGCACTTAGTAAGTTTAACTTAATTTTTCTTCTCTTTCCTTTTCATTCAGTGTAATACCTACCTATTATGTGTGTATGTGCATGTTTGGAGAGAGAATGAATATATATATGTACTATACATGTATATATTTATATGTTAAACTTTCAGTAAATGGCTTTTATGTTTCTGTTTTAGCATGATCTGTATATGTTAATAAAGAAAAAATATTATTTAAAAAGGCTGAACTAAATAAGCTAAATTAGAATTAATATTATAGAATTAGTTATGAAATAATCTCTAAAGTTTTAAAATAGAAAATGTCTTTAATATATGGTCAACTTTTAAGCTTTTTTGAAAATTTCTTTTTTTAATTAGCATATTATAATGGTATGTATTTATAGGGTACAGTTTGATGTTTCAATGCATATATATGTTGTGTAATGATCTAATTAGGGTAGTTCAAATACCCATCACATCATACATTATTTATCATTTTTTGTGTGTGTTGAAAACATTCAAAAGCCTCTCTTCTATCTGTTTTATAATATACAGTGCTTTACCATTGACCATAGTCACCCTACTGTGCAATAGAACACCAGAACTTATTTCTCCTAACTGTCATTTTGGCCCCATTGACCAATTTCTCCCCTTCCTCCTCCCCTCTCTGCTCCCTTTCCCAGTCTCTGGTAACCACTATGCTACTTTCTCCTTCTATGATGTCGACTTTTTATTTTAGCTTCCACATGACTGAGATCATGAGATATTTTTCCATCTATGCCTGGTTTATTTCATTTAACATGTTGCCCTCCAGGTTCATCCAGGTGGTCACAAATGACAGGATTTCATTCTTTTTTATGGCTGAATAGTACTCCATTGTGTATATTTATATATATATATATATGGCATTGTGTGTATATATATGTATACATGTACATATAATGTGGCGCATATACATATATGCGCAGGTAGGTTCATCCATTCATCCATTGAGGGCAGGTAGGTTGATTCCATAGCTTGACTACTGTAAATAGTGCTGTAATAAATGTGAGAGTGCAGATATCTCTTCAACATACTGATTTCATTTCATTTTAATCCAGTAGTGGGATTGCTGGGTCATGTGGTAGTTCTGTTTTTAATTATTTGAGGAATCTCCATACTGTTTTCTATAATGGTTGCACTCATTTGCAATCTCACCAACAGTGTCAGTGTTCCTTTTTTCAACCTTTTAATCTTAACTTCAGGAAAATTCAAAATCATCAATGAAAATATTTTATATGGGGTAGACCTAACTGCAACAATTAGAAACATTGTTCAAAATAATATTAAACATTTATATTTTTATTTGTACATTCTAAAATGTTCAGCGTTTTCTTTTTTACTTTTCTTTAACTGTCATAATACGTTTATCTCTATGACAGTGGAGCACAGGCTGAGAACCCAAAAAGAGAAAGAACAATAGACTCAACTCTCAACTCTCTATGGCCTGTAATGGGTTAACTTTTTAAGTTTAAAACAAAACAAAAGAATTGAATGTTGAAAGTGTTTTCATTTTCTTTTTTTTTTTTTTTTTTTTTTTTGGTGAGAGTCTGGCTCTGTTGCCCAGGCTGGAGTGCAGTGGCGCGATCTTGGCTCACTGCAACCTCTGCCTCCTGGGTTCACGCCATTCTGTCTCAGCCTCCTGAGTAGCTGGGACTACAGGTGCCCGCCACCACGCCTGGCTAATTTTTGTTTGTTTGTTTGTTCGTTTGTTTGTTTGTTTTAGTAGAGACGGGGTTTCACCGTGTTGGCCAGTATGGTCTCGATCTCCTGACCTCGTGATCTGCCAGCCTAGGCCTCCCAAAGTGCTGGGATTACAGGCGTGAGCCACCACGCGCGGCCTAAAGTGTTTTCATTTTCTATCATTACCTTCCTTAGTTGAAAAAGAGGAAAGTAGATGAGAAGCATGTTTGTCATAGACAAAAAAGCAATTGTCCTTCTCAGTCTGTAAAAATGTTCATTCCTTCCCGCAAAACACATTCAGTAAAATTTTTCCATCCAACAGTCAAAAGTTAAAAATCTTTCCAATGGATTACAATTTCATATTCTTTGAAAGCCAAACTTTCCTTTCTCTGTTCATCTGTAGTTATTTTATAGTTTTTTTTTAGATAGGATTATAACTAAACTAGTCGTATCTTTAATATTTTAACAAATATTAGACCAGGTATAGTGGCTCACACCTATAATTTGAGCACTTTGGGAGGAAAAGTTGGGAGGATTGCTTCAGCCTAAGAGTGTGAGTTCAGCCTGGGCAACATAGAGAGACCCTATCTCTACAAAATTTTTTTTAAAAATTCGCCAAGTGTGTTGGTATGCACCTGTGGTCCCAGCTACTTGGGAAGCTGAGGCAGGAAGATCACTTAAGCTAGGAGGTCAAGTCTGCAGTGACTCGTGTTCACACCACTACATTCCAGCCTAGGTGACACAGTGAGACTCTATCTAAAATAAAATAAAATAACTTCTAAATGTATGCATATTTATCTCATTAAATGAGGATTGCTTGACTACTGATCTGATCTTTATTCAGAATCAGGGTTTACTGCAGTGACATATTTGTGCATTTTCCTCAAATATTAAATTAATTTGAGTCAAATACTATGCTTCCCATAGCTTGGAGGAATTTGATTTGGTGACTGGAGCCACTGACCTGGTTAAAAAAATCTATAGAAACATCTGGTGCTGTGAAATAAAAGACGCTAATACAATGAACACTCATTTCCCCCTGATGCCTGTATAAACCATATTCATTATTGCTATGTTAAATGATTATATGTCTTGAGTTTTTCCCTACCCCCAGTCCGCAGGAACTTTAGAAATGGATATACACGGCCGGGCGCGGTGGCTCAAGCCTGTAATCCCAGCACTTTGGGAGGCCGAGATGGGCGGATCACGAGGTCAGGAGATCGAGACCATCCTGGCT
>NW_012101543.1:112281-177133 GCF_000951045.1 Mandrillus leucophaeus | reverse complement strand
TCAAAAAAAAAAAAAGAAATGGGTATACACTAAACCATAAAGAGTTTGCTTGATTTATGGCAATGTTGCCGAAGCTGTTGAACATTTAGTAAAAATGCAAAATGTTCTGGTGCCTTTAAAAACATCTAAACTTGTTTTGTCTTAGTTCTTGCAATGCCACCCATACACAAAAGTTATTAAATATTTCTCTGTGCATGCTCACTACAGTGTGGCAGGTGTAATACAGCATACAGGTAGGCTGAGTTCTTACCCATAGGAAAGTTAGAAAGTTATCTGTTAGGTTTTTATATTCATGTCTGTTTTTATACAGACAAAACAAGGTAGTGAAAGCAAAAAAAAAAAAAAAATGGAATAGAAAGGGGACAGAAACATCTTTGGGATTTCAACAGATATTAATAGTTATATGCACTGATATTGTAAAGCCGGTACTTGTCACCTTTTACATTATAAGCCCACTTTTGGAAGTGTGTCAGAAAGAAGATAAAGGTCATATTGCTTAAGGCCTACTATGAACATAAATGATAGGGAAAAAAATCTAGCCCATAAATTGGCAAATTACCATGTACCGTGATTTAATAATCTATAAGACATCTTAAAATGAGCAACATGGATCATTGAACTTATTTTTTTTTTCCTTACCATAAATGTATAAGCTGCTATGCTGTGATTAATTTAGATCAAAATTTCACAATGACTTCCTTTTTAAAATAATGCTTTGTCTATCTCAGTGTATGACTAAGAGCTCTTAGGCCCTCTTATGTAGGGGATGAGACTGTATAAGCACTACAAACAAGAATTTACAGGGATCTCCAGCTTAAATGGAAAAGTGGATCTATGATACCTTTATAAACGAGTGTGGGAGTAAAGGGTGCAGAGGAAGAGGTTACAAGAATTTTCAGGATTATGAGTACTCAAAATGAATTAGATAGTTAAGAGACTGTTTTTAAATATTTCCTAGGCACAGTCTGAAAAAAAAAAATCTTACAAATGAGAACTATGCATGTCTTACGCTTAATTGACATATATGAAAATTCTTTTGCCTCGAAACCCAGATGTCATGTTTGGAAACCAAAGGATAACATTATACATTTGAAAACCCCATTTCATAAAAGAATACTTTGTCTCTTTTCCCAGAGAATCTTGGGTTTGTCCCGCTGAGAAAAAAAGAGAACTCGAATGTAGCTGTAGAATGATCTCTTGATCCTTGGACAAAACTGAGGAAAAAGTCTAACAAATGCATCGCTTTGCAGTAAATTAGATCAGATTTCCGCATCTCCGCACTCAGTCTGTGAGCTGACAGTTCAGTAAAATGTTCCCTTGTAAGGTTCGCCCTCTTAGGAAAAGGGGCAATAATTCATCATTAGGATATCAGAGTCCAGGTGTAGATGGAAGCTGATGGAGCCTCCAGCGAGGCAGGGAAAGTGCGTGGAAGAAGAAAATTTTATCTGAAGCCTAATTCCCTGGTTACAGCAGAGAATAATTAAGATAATATTGCTTCAAGAGTCCTTTAATGATTAAAAATCACATATGCAGAATCCATAAATTGGAGGGCAACAAATTGGAAGGCTATAACGTCAGAGAACTGTTTTGTGCACATTGTAGTGGAAAGTACACTCGTGGCAGTGCGCCGTACGGGCAGCCATCAGAGACGCGGACCATTCCAAGGACTTTGTTTAGATGCAACAAATCATTTGTCTGTTATTAACCCAGAGCTTGTAATTATGCAGATTGCCATAGATTTTCCTGGGCCTGGAAGTGAGATTGAGGGTTGTTCACAGTATAGCAGGCAGCTCAGGGCTGGCCATGCATTACTGAACTTGCCACATTTATCATGTTGACTGATGGCAGCAGAAGCAGGTCTCAGGTCCCAGTGGTTAATGTAGTGGGTAATTAACTGTCATTTGCCTAGTAATAGGCTGATGATCAATGGTTTGTGTGGAAACAAATTCTAATCAGGTAGCTGATAAATGCTCAGCTAGCGAGAGCAATTGAAATTGGGGGAAACTATGTCCAGAATTTCAAAATGGCATTGTGTGTGTATGTTTATTAGATATGAGCAAACTGAATAATTCTTAAAAACGGCTTTATCGCATGTTAACCAGATTTTATATACACAAGTATATCTATATTCATTGAATAAAGAACTTTTAAGTTTTTCTTATTTCTCAAAAATAATAAAGAACAGAAGAAACAACGGCACTTGTAAGTGATGTGCCTCCTAAGTAGGTCATGTTAAGTACACTGAAAAATAAATATGAAATGTTAGAATGAACTAAAAAAATTCTTCTTACAAATGAATAGGATGAAAGCTTTAGTTTGTGATGGTTTTATTTTTTGATGATGCCAGTAGGAGATGTAAGGTATTCCATTTTCGAGGAAGTTCTTTTTAAAGAAATATTATTTATCAAAATACGGATTACAAACTGAGAACATGAAGGTTATTTGTGTTATATTCCTTAAAATAAGCATACTAAAGTATTTTTAAATTCGTGAAGGAAAATAAGTGTTTAACAATTATGAATTTGATCTTCTGGAATGTAAACTTCGCTTACTTTTTATCAAGTGCACAGACTGTGTTAACAAAGTCTTTAAAATGCATTTATTGTTTCTCCCTTCAAGGCGCTTATGCTCTTCAAGAGACCATCCAATAAAAATATGAGTGTAAACATTTATGGCACATTTTGCCAGACACTTAGAAACCGTCCTCACAACTGTTTCCAACAACTGTCATTATGCTGGTAAAAGGAAATAGTGATAAACTTGAAAATGAATATGCAAGCCTTAAGAAAAGGCTTCCCTTTGGAGTCTATAGAAAGTCATAACAGACTTCAGCACATTTGTGCCTAATCCTTAAATTCAATAAAATGAAAGGCTACGTTTTTTAAAAGTACATTTTTATAACCAAAATGAGTTTTCTGTATAGCACCTTTGAATTCATTAGTTTAGAACTGCTTTTAATTTGGTCTTTCCCATGAGAGCTATTATATTTTCCTCCTGTCAGCCTGACGCTGAAGAAAAAAAGAAAACTGGCAGATGTGGTGTTTTTTCATCTAGTTTGCTTCCTAGTAAAAAAAAAAAAAAGTGCATTAACTACTATGCATGGAATATTATTTATAATAATTCTTCCCCACCACTATCAACTTTAAAGAAACTTGGTTTAAATATTGCCAGTGCAAATGGATAAAATATTTCCTCACATTATGAAATGAAAGACATTTTATTTTGTACGTATTTTTAGGTCATTACAAGAACGATTCTCAGGAATCTGCAGCAAATAGGAATTTTTTGAAATCCTAGACAATTCCAGTGGTTCTAACAGTATATTATGCTTCAATTTCTGGCCTAGCTGTATATAGTTTACAGCCTCATTTACTTTAATGTGCTACTTGAATAACATAATCATAGCTATAACTGTGGTATAGAGCCATAAGGTGCATGTATGTGCCTCTATGTTTTTTGACTATTTAAATGGCTTGTTCATAAATGTATTTTTAATAATAACAGCAAACCTTTTAGTAACTAAATGTCAAAAAATAATGAGTCATTCATTAGTTGGTTCCTTTCCCAACTGAAATGTTTAATATATAACATTAAGATCAAAGTTACATTGCTTTTATATTTTCTGTATACTCTAACCCAGAGAAGATTTTTGCTATGAATTCACCCCCATTGACTTCTGTTGATGTGTAGTTATGTAAGCTTCCTAATGTATTTGTCTTTTCCTTTTCTTCTCAAACAAGATGTGATTTTCATCAAGGAAGGTCAACGGAGAATATATTGCAGAAGAATATTTATGCATACACCTAGGATAAAACCCACTTGTGTACATCATAAGGCATTGTGTATTGATAGCTTTACAGGGTGTATTAGCATCATCTCTCTTCACAATCTCAGATTTCTCTGTAAGAGTTTCTAAAAAAAAAAAAAATGTTTCTTATTCTAGGCTCTTCGGTGTAACGGGAAACTGTGCTGCCTGTAGTAAGCTCATCCCTGCCTTTGAGATGGTGATGCGTGCCAAGGACAATGTTTACCACCTGGACTGCTTTGCATGTCAGCTTTGTAATCAGAGGTAAGCAGATCTCTTTTTGGTCTCTAAAAAATGGTAAGCCTCTCTGTGCTGACTATTGATTTAATAGGTGGAAATTATATTCATACATTTAAAGCAATTAATCTCAGCATTTTTCTGTTCTGTAAACTTTAATCCTATGCCAGAAACAAACCACTAAGGAGAAGAAAGGTTTTAAGACTTACTTCTACCTGAAAGAAAAGCATCATATAAGAGCACATAACAGAAAATGGAAACACTTCTGTAAACTTTGACTTCTTTTACTCATTCCTTTCTTTTATTATTTTCCTGTCTTTTAAAAAGTACTTTGAAATATCTCCTTTATTGTACGACTTATGTGAGCAAATAAATTGTCAGTGAAGCAAATATACAGGAATTTGTTGCGGGCATTTTGTATTCTTCTTATTTTTTATATTTTAATTTCCTTATCTCTCGTGTTTTTGTTTTTGTTTTTTTAACACAAGGTCTGGTTCTGTCACCCAGCCTGGAGTACAGTGGCGCTAACATGGGTCATGCAGCCTCAATTTCTGTGCTCAAGCAATCCTCCTGCTTCAGCCTCCCAAGTAGCTGGGAGTACAGGTGTGCACTACCATGCCTGGCTAATTTTTTTTTTCATTTTTTATAGAGACGGAGTATCACTATGTTACCCAGGCTGGTCTCAAACTCCTGGCCTCAAGCAGTCCTCCACCTCAGCCTCCCAAAGTGTGGGGATTATAGGCATGAGCCTCCACCCCCACCCACTGTAGATGTTTACCTTAAATTTTAACCCTGTGCTATATGTACTTTTGCAGTTATTTCAGTTATCTTTGAGAATCAGGCCAGATATAGCTAATAATTAAACAATTATCATCATTAGAGAGGAGCATTTGAAAAAGTGTTGAACAGGGAATCTGGAGACCTAAATTCTAATATGGGCTCTGCCACTAATAAGCTGTGTGATCTTAAACCAAAACTTTCCCTCTCTGGACCTCAGGTTTTTCATTTGTAACATATGAAGCTGAATTAGTTCATCTCAGAGAATTCTTTCAGCTCGAAAGTATTATCACTTAATTCCATTTTTTTCTTATTGAAAGTTATATTTTTTATTTCTGTGAAAACTATATACTACTGGCACCTATTTTATGTGATAAATGGAGAGGATTTTAGAATATTAAAATATACATACTAAAAATACAACATTTCAAAAATTAGGACACTTGATAGATTTTAATGAAAATGAATTCACTGAGTTTCTGTGAGAATACCTGGACGGAGTATAGAATCAATAAATATTAGTTGCATCAAGTTCTCAGTTATTGTAATTTACTCTGAAAGGCACTATTTGATGCAGAATTTTCTCATGAGACCCTATAGAACAGTAGAAAGAATGTGACATTTACAGTGAGAACGGGATTCACATTTCAGCACCACCATATGTTAGCGGATATATTAGCTGTGTGATCTTGAGAATGTTACTTAATCTCTCTGAATGTGATTCCCACACCCATAAAATAGAAACACTAATACCTCTCTTGCAGAGTTTGGAACTTAAATGAAATAATTTATATTAAATGTCAGGAACACAACAGGCTCTCAGAAGTTAGTTATTTTTGTAATTTACCAAATAATATTCCACTACCTTGACTTTCCCACAAGACATTATGTCACAATAGTGCTTCTTGCTAAATGTAGATATTCAGATTGCATAAAAAACAAATGCTTATATCTCTACCTGGTTAAATTCATGGGAGCATAATTTATTAAACAAGGTGTGTAACAGTTTGAAGGCATATGCTATACATTGCTAAATGATCTCCAGGAAAGTTATACCAATTACCCTCCTAGCAGAAATCTATAAAACTACGCATTCCCTCACATTCACTCTAGGAATTATGTTTTTTTTTAAAAAATCCTTGCCACCTTGAGTGATGATTTCTAACTATAATTTCTAATTGGCATTTATTTGATTCCTGGTGGTCCTTTGGTATTCCTTCTTTTAAAGAAGTAGGCAGTTTATGTCCTTTGTCCATTTTTTTCTATTAAGTAGGCTTACCTTTTTTATCCATGTTCTACATAGAAAATAAAAACATCATTCAAGTGCTAAACCCAGCCTAAATTCTATTATGATGCAAAGTAATTGTAGGTTGTTAATGCTATTTACAAATCATATATCAATTTTATTTCACCATTGAAATAAAAAGTTGCATTCACGATTAAGTCTGTCTCCTCAGGAGAACTCAGTCAAGTAAGACAAACACTCCTAAATTTTGACTCTAAAACTGTTCACATTCTTATTGCTGCAAAATACTATTCTAGTATCATTATTAAAGTACCTAATATATTTCTGTGTTCGCTTCATTTATTACATGCCATAATGGGACTGCATATCTTTAGTGCTGGTTATGCACAATTAGCACTTAGTTATTGTCGTGTCACTTCAGCCCTTACAAGACAAACTTCTTTAATGCAAGAAGTCAGCTAATCTTCATCAGTCAAGCAAAGCAGACAAATTTTGTTACCCAGGATACAGAAGGCTTTAATAGAGGAGATTCTCCTTTTACTCTAAAGTTTGCTTCAGTCCCCTCTAGGAAACCCGTATCCCACTTCCAGTAGCCAAATCGTTGTCACAATATTGCACTTTTTCAAGTGAAACACAAGGCAAATAGGTAATTCATAGGCATTTTCCCTTAAGCAAACTTTATTGACTTCTGAAGTTGTGGAATTACACAGGTTTGTGAATTGCATTCAGCAGTCATTTCATCTTAACTTTTAAATCAAAGTATCATTAAGATCCAAAGCATTTCAAAAAGTAACAGTAATAATAACCTTTCAGGATTGATTGTTCCTTATATATAGATCTTCTCTGCCCCTTTTAGAGGAGTATAGCTAAAATGTGAATCCTACATTAAAATTCTGCTAGTTTCTCTATTTTAAAAGGTACTGCAGGAGGGTTATTTAAGCTTGTTTTATGGTATCTTGAATCTCATTCAGAATTAGAAGATTCTATATAACTGGTTAATTTCTTAAAGGTGAATCAGTCCCTTAGAAAACTCAGTAAAAACTAAATGATAGTTTTGTAAGAAAAGGAAAAAAAAAAAAAAAGCTTGTGATGAGATTTTCCCAAATAAGTAAAATTATGTAACAATTAATTTTCTTTTTTTTCAGAATAAAGCACTGTGCTAGGCTCTGTGGAAGCTGAGGTTGATAAAATCTAGTTTATTTCTTAGAGGTGTCCAGAGCTATGGGAGACACAGGACATCAAAGACTCACAGAAGAGTGTAATCGATGCTAAATAGATCTATACTGAAGGAAGAGAGAGCCATCCTTCTTGAAGTGTTAGGGAAGCATCAAAAGCCTGATGTGCTGAGTCTTAACAAAAAGAACTCCCTAGAACTGGTTGACTTATAGGAAGTGTGTCTGCTGGGGGTTGGGGAAGATGAGGGAGCCAGGGAGCAGTGAGGAAAGGAATTTTCAGCAAATTGAGCAACGTGCAAAGGCATGCAGATGTGAAAGCATTTGACGGGTTTAGGAAATGAAAAGCAGCTCAGTATGTTCAGAGATTAGAGAAGCGGTTTGGTAGGCATATGGAGGAGTAGAAAGAGAGCAAGCACCTAGAGGAAATGAAATTGTAAACTTAGTCTTTGAAAAGCCATTAAATAAAAGTCAAAATGAATACAAATTTAAACTAGTCATCTAAAATACATTTGTTATTTAAAGCTATTGGTTTCTGGAATAAATCTACCTTAACCAATTTTTATTGACCACACACCTTAAGTGGTAGTGCAGTTTATGATGGTTCTGCAAAGGGTTCAAAAGAAATATCACTCGTGGTCGTTTCCCGCAGAACTGCTGACTATAATGGGAAACCAGTTACACTTTCATGAGAAATTTTGAAACACCAAAATAAACAGTACACCAATAAATACGTGCTTTGGGAGAGAGCAGAATAAGCAAATTTCCATGGTCAGAGGATGTTGATGGAGCGAATGGGAACTCAAGCATTGTTAGAATTTAAGTAGACAGAAAAAGGGGAGAAATATTTATTGCTGGGGAACACCTTAAGTAAAGGTGAAAAGATTATCATTACCAAATAGTAATGATAGCAAATTCTGATAAAGTATTAGTCAAACACCCAACACTGTTCTGAGAATTTTACATGTACTCACTCATTGAATACTCAAAATATCCCATAAATAGGTAGTTATTAGCTTCATTTGACAGATGAGGAAAGTAAAGTATAATAAATGTAAGTAACTTGCCCAAGATTACAGTAAGAAGAAAATGGTAGACTCAAGATTTAAACCCAAGGAATCTGGTCTCCCTCTCTGGAGTCAGCTTCATTTCAACAGAGGTATTTTATTGTCTGACTAAGAGCATATAAATGTGAGTCGATATAGTGGAGTTAAAGTAAGGTAAACTTTGAACAATGTATAGCAAGATTTGGGGTGCGGGCAGTGTAGTTTGATACAGTAAGGGTTGTTAGCGGTGAGATGCAGAATGACAACCGGATTGTCAGTGGGAAAGACAGTAAATTTGTTCACAGGTGTATAGTGGTGGAATAGAGTACACAACCCAGAACTCTTACTGAAAACGGTATAGTATGGAAATCTCTAACTTACAGTTAACTGAAGATGTGGAATAGGAAAGTATAGACACTAGAAATATGGATTGGATCTCCCTTGTTATCTAAGTGTTGTGAGACAGAAATTAATCATAATTGTCAGTCACTAACTTTAGGAAAAGAAGATGGCTAGGCTAACATTTCTATTTCTTAAAAGGGATGTTACCAGTGGAGGCTTCTTAGCATAGGCTTTTGATAACCTGCTTAAATTAAGCACTATATTTTATAAGGATGATTTACTAGTTGTGCTTGTTTCCTATACTTCTCAAGTCTCTAAGACTATATGAAGAAGCACTCAAAAATATCTAGAAATTAAATCTAATATTCCAAAACATCAGAATCAGATGGTTTAATAATCCGATTGGGCATCTCCTTATTCCTTACCATAATTTTTTTTAAATGAGGGTAAAACTAATTGAACTGAGCATACTACAAGTAATTAGGGTCAGATTACAAGAAGGATTATGTTTATTTTTAGTAATTGTAGCCTGTTAATATACTTGCGGTATCCTCTGGCTATCACTCCTTTCATAATGCTTTTTTTTCCCCTGCAAATGCTGAATCTCATAAGAAGTTGGTTAAATAACACTGGAAATTAGCATTTCTTACAAAATCACAGTTACAGATTAATGTGTTAAATACGTACTCTGTATTGCTGTCTCTCAAATTTCTTTATATGTATATATGAAGCATTTTTTAAAGAGGGTATCAACCTTAATTGCATACCAATCATAATCTGCTCTTAACCACAGCTTTCAAGGCTGTTTTGTTTGAGTCACATGTGCAAATGTGACATCCCTCATCCATGTTCTGTTTCATCTTGACCTTTAAGTATAAATTGAAATGCGTATAAAATGCACTTTATCCAGTTGATAGCGTATTAGTAATAAAATGTGTCAGGTAAGGATATTTTAGAAAAGTTCCCTGTCCCTCTCTCTCTCTCTCTCTCTCCCCCTCTGTTACTGTATATATACCACCTAATTGAATAGTAGGCAGACTTTTTTAAAGTTACGCAAAAGAGAGGCTGAGGCAGGAGAATGGCGTGAACTCGGGAGGCGGAGCTTGCAGTGAGCCGAGGTTGCGCCACTGCACTCCAGTCTGGGCGACAGAGCAGGACTCCATCTAAAAAAAAAAAAAAGAAAGAAAGAAAGAAAGAAAAGAAAAGTTATGCAAAAGAATAATAGTCCTACAAAGAACCCAGCTATACCCTGTATTGCCATTTAATCTTCACATTATTCTTGTAGCCTGCATGCTGTACTGCCCTCAGGTAAAAGCTTGAGTCTTGAATCCAAAAAGACGTGGGTTATTTTCCTGCCCTTATTACATACGTTCTAACTATAGAATCTTGGGCAGGGTTTTTAAATTCTGGAATGGAATCTTAGGTTTTTCTTCTGTAAAAAGCCATGATAACGCTTACTTTCTAGGTTGGATGTAGGGAATAAATGTGATCATGAACATACATGCTTAGCATTTAGCACATGGTAAGTATTAAAAGGTGGCTATTTTACCTATAGTCCAAACACTGAGGTAAGATCTTAGATATTTCATTTCTACTCCTTGCCACAAGCCTACAAAGGCGACTGATGTCACAGGTATTAAAAACCAAAGTTTTAGTTTCAATTATGGAAAGTGGGAAGGTAGAGTTTGGACCCTACTGGTTGCACTATACGTCTCCGCCTTTCAGACACTTTTCATTTGAACCTCTCTATAATCTAGTTACAGGGCTCTTTTTCTCTTACACATGGGGAACTGAGCCAGGGATGGTCTGAACTGTACCCAGGTCTTGTAACGGGTAGGTGATAGAGGCAGGATTCAAGACAGATCCCCAGGCTCTTGGTTTTGTGTTTTCTCACTTTAATTACCTTGAATGTATTATTCTACAAATACAAATTTTCTAAACGTGAAGGCCTCTAAAGGTACGAATGGCATGACATAACATGGGAACATGACAAAGAAAACGTTTTTATTTGATGGCTAGTAGAATTTTAGGGCTTACGAAAGAAGTAAAGCAAAATTTTAAACAATATGGAGTTAAAAGAGAGTATTTCCGGATTAAATGGTTTTTAGAAAAAATGATTTAGTAATATCAGCTGGAACACAAGAGTGTTTTATTGAATCTACTTGTTTTTGGTGACATTTTATTATTTGCATATTAGTCAAAATTAATTTCAACAGTAATATAAATTAATAACTTTGAACAGTAAACATATTCTACATGGCTATTTTATATAATTTCACATAAAAAATAAGCTATCAGTTTGACTACTTAGGTCTATTCAACAAGAGAAATATTTCCTTTTATTCAGCATATCCTAGTCATCAGGATATTGTCAAACCGGTTTGTACAAACATCATTATTGAAGGGCAACATTTAAAGGATACAGGTTACAACTAATACAAGGAAAATATACTTAAAGCCCCAAACTTGAATTATTTATTGTATCCAGTAGCTTTGACCACAAACAGCTCTAGGATTTCAAGATCAGTGCATAGTCTGTGCTTTCAATCAACACCATCAGCAGGCAGTAATCCTGGGGAAAAAAAGTAAATTCCACAAATAAACAGACCAATTTTCCTTTAAGAGGAAAGCTAATTCTTTTCAATCTACTTTTTTTTTTTAATTACACTATTTTCCCCTCTATCTACTTAGCTAGTATAAGGATAAATTTCCAAAGCTACCCAGTTGGAAAAAAAAATAAGTTCACTGTTTGTCTAGCATTCCAATCTTTGCAAATGTAAATCAGTCCAACTGCTCCTCATTTAAACCTTCAACTTCACAAAACATTAAAGGGTGGTTTTCACTACACAATTTAATCTATCCACTAAGGTTTCTGCTGGAACATCATTTGAAATTGACTATCTGATAAAGAGAGACTACTATCAAAGGTCAGAGAGGTCAACTTGTATAATTACAAGTAGTTTTACTGGGTCAACTCTACCAGACACCACTGTTTGAAGGTTAAATTGTTACAATTAAATATATATACAGATCTCCCCAGAGTTACTTTATTGTTAAATGTACCGGAAACAGAAAAAGCATTTATTTCTGACCTTAATTGTGTCCAAAGTGTCACCATGGGGAAATCATACAAAAAGAACATTTATTAAAAACATTACAGGCTTGCACATTAAACAATGCTTTATAAAATAAAATGCATAATTAGCTATTGGAAACTCGTTTAATTTATCACATCAATATTAAGTAGTTCATTTAGGTTACTCCCTTTGGTTAAATTGGAAGTGCTCTAAGAAATGACATCTACTATTTCATGTTAGTGAACTTGCCACAAACAAAGGAATATGGCTCAGCATCAGAGTCTAATGCTAGAGCAACTCTTACTTCAGAATGATTACTTCTAGATTACTAAAATTTAATCACGTTTTAATAACAGAGTAAAAGAAAGCTTTAAATGGGAAGCTTTAAAATGGGCTATTTTCTAATTGTTTGATTCATTTTAATGCCTTTTCCTTTTTTATTAAGTGCCTAAATGGCCAGAGATGAAATCATCCATAATTACTGCAGTGAAACATTATTACCATTCTTTCTTTTATTTTAATGGGTGTAAATACAGATCAGTTCCTTTTATTTTTTTTATTTCCAATGTGGGGGAAAAAAAAAAAAAAAAAAGCAAGTCATCTTGGGTGCCCAAAGTGTATATCTCAATATCCTTACAATTTTTGCATGCAAAGGCAAGATTTCAAATGTGTGCAACATTTCATTAAATGAAGTAAATGGTAAATGGTTTAATTCTGATCATGAAGACAACTGTCTAAGCCAGTTTTTCAGATTCAGAGAATTACCATGTGAAACTATTATTAGGAAAATAAATCTTCATATTTATAGATCCAAATGCAATGTTCTTAACCACATTTTATTGTTTAAAATATTTTCAGATTTTGTGTTGGAGACAAATTTTTCCTAAAGAATAACATGATCCTTTGCCAGACGGACTACGAGGAAGGTTTAATGAAAGAAGGTTATGCACCCCAGGTTCGCTGATCTATCAACATCACCCCATTAAGAATACAAAGCACTACATTCTTTTATCTTTTTTGCTCCACATGTATATAAGAATCGACACAGGAACCTACTGAATAGCGTAGATATAGGAAGGCAGGATGGTTATATGGAATAAAAGGCGGACTGCATCTGTATGTAGTGAAATTGCCCCAGTTCAGAGTTGAATGTTTATTATTAAAGAAAAAAGTAATGTACATATTGCTGGATTTTTTTGCTTGCTATTCGTTTTTGTGTCACTTGGCATGAGATGTTTATTTTGGACTATTGTATATAATGTATTGTAATATTTGAAGCACAAATGTAATACAGTTTTATTGTGTTACCATTTGTGTTCCGTTTGCTTCTTTGTATTGTTGCATTTAGTACAATCAGTGTTTAAACTTACTGTATATTTATGCTTTCTGTATTTACCAGCTATTTTAAATGAGCTGTAACTTTCTAGTAAAGAATTGAAAAGCAAATCTCACTAATGATACACAGATAGATAAAGCAAGTCTATCAACATTAAAAATACTAAAAAATAAAGACACACACAGAGCATTTTAGTGACATCCGCTACTTATTGCCGCTATAAGTTAGAGTCTATCAGTGTTCTTGTTATAACCCCCTATTTTCAGGGGGTTAAAAATCAGCTTTAAAAAATACATAAAAATTTCATCTTAAAGCACTTTCATTTTATACCAACGTGAAAAGTGCCATTTTTAGAATAACTTTAAAGCTTAACAGGTTTCCTTTTAATATCCTTTTTTTGTGTGCTCTTTACCTACACAATGGCTTCGTTTTGCTTTTTCAGCCACACCCCTTATGTGAACTAGTGCCTTTGGGTATCATGTAAAATTTTTTCCAAAGGGTTACTTTAAAAATCTGTTACCACAATTATGAGATAATCTTTCAGCGATAAATTAAACTTGTGTATAAATTCTGCCCAGATCTCTCCACAAGAGCTGAGGGTTTAATAACTTTATGGCTTAATAAATGTATGACACTGAAAAGATTTGAGTGTGAATCTACTGAAATCACTATAATGCACATTGAAGCTGTGATGGTATTTGAGTAGTGAGGTTACTTTTGATCAGAGCAACATAATGCTCATAGAATCTTCTAGAAGAAGAGAAACAAAGGGATTGATAAAAAGCTGAGAGCTAGTGATTATATATTTTTTTGTATTTACCTGACATTTATTTTAATGTTCAAAAAGTAAACGCATTAAGTTTGATGTGTTTTACTCTCTCACTGTTTTAAGTAATTACCAACTCAGAATACATCACTCTTAGGCTGAAATTTGTCTTTCCATTTTTTAAGGTGAAATAGTACTACCTTACATGATAGCATACAAAGAAGAAAGCTCTAGAAACAGAAATTATGGAGAATGATTATTTAAATTACAATTAAGGAAATGAGAATATGATCCCCTCTTCTGGGCTGCCCACAAACTTGCTTCTTTGCTTTTGCTCCTTGTAATAGAACTGCTTTTCAACAAATTAATTCTACACGGCACCATTAACCATATTTTCACTACAGCAAACTTAGTGCTATGAGTTTGCTTTTTCTTTGTTTTTTCTCGATCACTTGTATAGGAAACAATATTTTCCAGTGTTATTTGCATATATATTTTGTCCTTACAATATATGCATTACAGATGAAAATTAAATGTTATACCTGGATTCTTGGGTTGGGGCCAAAATATTAAGCTGAAAATAATGCTGGTGTGGATTTGTTTTAAAACAAAGCTTTATTATGAACATGCATGTGAATCTGGATATTGCCTCTTATTTTTAAGAAAATGGTTCTGTGAAAAGTGAATGATATGTATTTTTACAAATGCTTCATGGTTAGGAATCTTCAAGTCCCATGTTCCCCAGATTTGAGATATACTAAAGAAAGAAAATCAAAAATAGCTATTTGGGGCCTACAAAAATAACTATTATTTTAGCCTTAGAGCCTTACACTTGTTTCATGAAAAGAAAGGACTTGCATAACCAAAATAAACAAAGCAAGACACATTAAAAATGTGTGGGGGAGAGAGAAGTGAAAAGTGGCTTTCTTAATGCAGCCCTGCTGGTCCCCATTAACAATTGCTTGAAATTCACGTGGATGTAAAATTATAATTGTCAGTATCTTATTCAGATGATCTTTTAAGGTTTAGCTGGTTTTGCTTTTGTTTATCTATATGTCAAAATACTTGTAAATTGGGAAAAAAACTTCTCTCAGCTTCTTGAAGCTGTTCAACTATCCTTGCCATTGGAAGACCAAACAAGGTTTTCACTTTTTCTTTCACATAATATGCTGAGAAATATTTCTTATGCTTTTTACTACAAACAAAATTACTCACCTGGATTAAAGATTAAGGCCTTAATCTGTTTAGATTATCTTTAATCTCCATGAAATTGTGAAACAAGACAGGAATAATGTTTCAGCTATAGGCCATTTTACAGCTAATTGCCCATAAATTGTAGCATTTATTGACCTGAAGTACTAAGCTAATTGTCTTGACTACTCAAAGCCCCTGAATTGTTGTCAACTTTCTCCTTTGTGTTGTGTAGCCCTAACGTCATTTAGCTTGTTGTCTGATGCCTCCAGTAGGACACCTTTGATGGAGCTTTGATTTCTGAGCAGCGAAAGCTCCCTTCCTAAGATGCATCTCGCATAGGCTGCCTACGATGAAGGACCGTGCACCTCCACTCCAACAGAGTGCTGAGTTTAAAGCTGACCTGTGTTTGTAATTTCACTTTCATCTTGCTTAATAAATATCTGCTGGATTCTTTCATTCACTTTTTTACATTTGGATTTATGTTTTTAATAAAAGGGGTGTTATACTATTTGATTGCACTTAATCGGCAAAATTTAAGGTGATCTCTAGAAAGCATATGTTAAGTCCATGAAAAGAAAAAAAGGTGTGTGAGGACATTTACTTTCTAAAGCTAAGTCATAACAAACATAGACAAAGCACCCCAAATGTTTCTCTGAATGTTACGTTTAGGATCTCTGAGCTAGGTCGTTTCCTGCTGTTTATTTTTATGGGGAAAATAAAACTCTCAAACATGAAGGTAGCGATTGCTGGGTGTAATTTTGCGCATTTATACAAATTTTAAGTGATCTTTCTGAAAGCAACTCTGTTGCTGTTGTCAGATTAAATTTCAAATTTTCTATTCTGTATAATGAATTAAAACAGGAAACTCAATTCTACATTTTTGCAGAAGAGATGTTGCACCTTAACTGAAACCGGGCACTGAAAATTATATCTGTAGTAAAACATGCCTTACAAAAGTGTTTTCCTTTCAACTATCACTTTAGGCAAACCACTCTCTGAATCGTCACTTAAACAATTTCATAGAAATTATGTAGGCCAAACATGTTTAGTGTTCACTTCTGTAAGTTGCAAAAACAATCTGCATGTTTATTGTAATAGGCCATTGGCACAAAATACAATTTTAGCAAAAGTCTTTTTGATCATTACTTTTTCTTAAAAACATTATTATAGATATTTTTAAGATGTGGTTTTAATGTAATTTAAGGTAATAGAAAGCAGAGATTTAATAGCCATTAGTTCAATTGACATTTATTGAGCACCTACTATGTGACAGGCCTCTCCTTGAGCATTCAGCCTCCCGTTGGGCAGACTTAGGGTTGGCCTATATCAAATAACTTTAACATGTCTTTGCACTGGTTTGTGCTCATCTCAACCTGCTTATAATGAGCACACAAAAGCAAATAGCATCTTCTACCTATCCAGCATGTCATTGATATGAAAGCCCCAGAAAATATCTCAAGTAATCAATGTGTTCAGAGAATTATCTCACACAAATTACTCATTAACTCAATAGCACATAATAAAAAAGAACATCAATTAATTAATGAGTCACCCTCAGATTGCTCTGATTACAATAGAGCTCTGTGGAAATAGCAGTTATAAATGAAGCTGCCTCTCTTTATTCATTGTTTGCAGTCGGTCCATTATTTGACTGAAACCGGTGTCAAATTTAACACATGCCTGTAGGTAATTGTGTGATTAGTATCATAAACGAAGATTCCAGAATGCCTAGGGTTTATAAGACTTTATCAACGGCCAGAAAAATAAAGAAAACTCATTTTTACTGGAGCTTCCTTTGAGGCCACACTATTAGAAGGGTATTTTCATTTGGAAAGGTATATTTTTACTTTTATCATCAAGATGTAAGACTTCCATGTTGAACAGCACAAAGAATAGCTGTGTAAATTTGAGTAAATTTTACAACGCTTTAGTGTACACATGATTTAATTTCAGTAACTTTTCATGAAGACTAAAATATGCATGATGATTGCCAGTTTTGCATTTTGGTACCCCAAAATGACATTTTTGCTTTTGGCAGGCTTGGTTGGGGTAGGTTTGTGGGTATTGACAGCAGTAGGGGAAGGGATTTTAAAAAATACCAATCATGACATAAAAAGTCACCAACTAAACTTCCCCGACTATCTTGGTAAATGCCATTCCAATAAGCTTATAGAATAATTATAACAGTTCCCTTAGGTAAGTAAGAAACATCTGTTGGTAACACATAGCAGGTGTTAACAATTACACACACTGAACTTTTTAAAAATGTTTTTAATTAAAAGAATTCTGTTTTCTGAAAAGGAAAATATATTAAATTCAAAGATGCTCCTGTTTTGGGTGTGCAGATCACGTAATGCACAAAATTATAAAGACCAAATCATCTTGGATCAACTAGGTTTTGTGTTTGGTTCAGATCATTACATTCAAAAGTGAATTGGAATTATCCGCACTTTTTACACAGTTGGTATTCTGGACTCAGAAGCTGAATACTCGAAATTGGTATCACAGGGATGATTACAGAATATTTTGGCTTCATGGGCAAAGTGGTTGGCATTAACTATGCCAAATTTAGTGGACACAGTACAAATTAAAATGGGAACAAGAGACATTCAGATAATACGTTATCAAAATCTTTTTTCACCCTGCCCCTGGAGAAGAGTTTAAATCACCTAAAGTAAAACAGTTCATTTGAAGCATGTAACGTTTTCATATGACCCATCTTCAATAACTTTTAGTAATAATAGTGAATATTTACCAAACAATTGCCATGTATCAGGTAGTTCTGCACGCCCATGTAATTCCCACAACACCCCTGTGACATAGGTACTATTAAAATGAAAGCACGGACAGGTTACTTAACTTGCCCAAGGTCGTACAGTCACAAAGTAGTGGGCCTGAGATTTAAACACAAGTTTTCTAGGTCTAGTGCTTTTCAATCTACCATATCACCTTTTATAGGGTTGTCATTATTAGTGTCACTATTATTTTTTCTAGCTCCTGGGAATAGTCAAGAACTAGGAGTTATTTATGCTTGAGCAAAAATTCCAAACATATCAGAGTTAATACTATCTTTAAAGATAAAAATTGGGCATGAGGGTGATTATATTTTCCTAGATTCAGTCTGTTTGGGAGCTCGCTCTTTCAACTATATCATGCAGGCATTTATTTGAGCCTGTAAATCTAGGGTACCAAGAATAGAGGATTCTTCGCATAGCAGTAATGAAAACAAGAGGTGGTCAGCATCAACGTGAGGGTACATTGAAGTAAAAAGCTGCAAGTTTCAGCATCAGGATAAATATGCCGTGATAATGTGAGGCTACAGTCTCAGAATCAAGATAATACAACAAGTATATTATTTGTCTTTGGTATTACTTCCAGAATGAATATGTTGTCTTTGATATTTTAAAACCTCCAGAAGATGAGATTTAAAAAAAAAAATTAAAGGCCCTAGAAAAACTATGTATGTCAGAACTCTGGGCACCCACCCTGGTGTAGCAGCATTCCAGTCTTCTTTAACTTTTATTTCCCTGAGAGACATAAAATACAATGTTTGCTGCTACTTATTCTTTGTTTAATGCCCAATTTATTAAACATACAGCTCTAATAAATACAATTTATCTCAACACTTGAACACCATTGAAGCAGCTAATAAAGCAAAACTTGTAAATTAAAGAAATCAGATTCAACCATTTAAACATTGATTAGAATCTTAGTCAAATTCTTCTAAACATTTTAATAAAATCCCATGTAATAAAGTTTCAAGTACTTCAAAAACAAGCAAAAATTCTCACCATGGGTCAAACATATTGTTTTAAATATACTTAAAGCTGTAACAAAAATATTATTTCATTTAAAATTTCTATACTTTGTTTTATGTCTTTCTAAGGTTACATTAATAGTAATTCCTTTAAAAATGTAGAAAATATTGTCTTTACTAAACTTACAGGATCTGTGGTATTGACTATACGAATCTTGGTTGGGCACAAGAACTAGCTATGCTGTCCAAAATGATGCAAACTTGAGCCAGTGCATATCAAGTTAGCCAATAATTTCATAGTCATCCTCCCTATCACATCAATGGAACTTTCATAATTCCAAGTCTTTCTTATAGGTTATAATTTTTCATAACTCAATGCTTTTTCCCCAAATCGACTGGAATCGTATGTATGCAATTTTAGTGTCTCATTATAAGCTATAGGATTATTTTGAGATTTCTGTCCCCTCAGAAATAAGGACTTGAACCTATGTAGTCAAATTTCCTATTAGGATATTTGGCTGATTGTTTTTCTCACACAAATTATTGGACCCACTTCTGAACTGATTATCATGCATTCCCAATTGTATTGATTAGCACTTCGCGTTCTTGGCATGGTTTGACTTAATTCTCTACATTTACATTTAATCTTTTCTACTTAGAAAATAGAGATGAATACAAATTGATGCTATATAAGTAAGTACACATTCAATAGAAGAAACAAGCCACATATACCGTATTTAGCTTTTTCTCTTTTGTATGACAATTCTTTTGCATACATTACATTAACTCTTCCCCTTTTGAGTACAATTGGGAACCCATAGCTTTTACAGACCCTGACGCAATGCAGGCAGATTGACTAGTAGGTTATGTTTTGTGTGTCTGTGTGTGTGTGTGTGTGTGTGTGTGTGTGCGCGCGCGCGTAGTTCTTACTTGAGGTGTCAATTTAAAAAGTTTGTTTTGAGAGACAATACCTTAGAAAACCAGAAATCCAAAAATAAAAGGCATGAGAAAAACGCAGAGTGCAGCACAGCAAGATGCTGTGAACTGTTCCAGAACGGAATACTCAACCTGAAAACTGCAGCAACCAAACAAATGTGTATAACGCAGCAGTATAAGAAATCGCCTGCTTACACTTAGGAAGAGCATCAGTGTTTTACACTAGTTGGACACTGAGATGTCAATAAAGAAACAGAAGAAGAAGTCAAGAGTTGAGATGATGACTTAAAAATTTATCTCCAGTCTTAATTAAGGATATTTGACAAGACAATATTTTAGTTATTATTGTTAAGCTTAGCTTGATTACTGTTTAACTCAAAACACAATTTTCTTCGTCTCAATTCACCCTTACACTTTTCCCATTGAAACCGTTTGAGACTATGAACATCTTGGTTAGCAACATCGGCTTTGCCATCAGGCAGAAAATGATCTTGAAAATACGACTTAGCTTTATATTAGTAACAGTTTTCTCATCTGTAAAACGGAGGCAATACCTACTTTACAGAGTTTTATTGCAGATTAAATGAAACAATCTAAGGCAAGCATTTAACATAATGTCTGATACATAGCGTTCAAGTTATTAGTACTACTGTTATTTTTTTTTTTTATCTCAAATTCTGTAAGAGTCATTTATGTGCTAATCTGCCTTGGATGAGCATCAGGCATGGTTTATGTTCCATTAGGTAGACGTGGGCCAAATAATAACAATTACAGATGAGCACTCAACAAGCAAACAAGGACATTTCTTCTACGTGAAATACTGAGATTCAAAGAGGACAGGAAATTGGGGATTCGGGCCATAGTCAGAGATACTGGAGGGTAAGGCATTTTTTTAATTGCCTTCTTTTGGTCTCAAAAAAAATTGTTTTGAGTTCCATGTATGTGTCTAGCATTTATACTACGGAAGCCTCTGCTTCTGATATTTAGCAAGATGAACTCAGTAATCACTATATTCATGTAGTGAGTCATACAGACATTTATTGGGCACCTTCTGCATGTCAGATTCTCTGCCATGTTCTGTGAGGAATATAATGAATAGTCGCTGCACTTAAGGAAGACAGGCAAACAACTGTTAACACAGAAGGTAACAGGTAATAACTGAGAAAGTAGAGATATCTACAAAGCACTTGGGGAGCACCCAGGAGGGTGCTCCTAAGTGTTGTGGAAGTGTACCTTATCTCTAATTCTACTACTGTATTTGTTTAAGTATGCCCATATTTGTCAACTCTATCAGCTGGTCCCTGCTGTACAATGTCTGCTGACTCTACCCCTGCTTTCATAAGGCCACCAGACTGAACTTCCTAAAATGCAAACCTGATCATGCCTTCCCCTGTATTGTAAGTTTTCACAGGCTCCTCATCTTTTGTGTCAGTGGTCTTCATGTCTGATTGTTTTTCACTTATATGGAGCTTAGGGCATGACAACATACAAACTGAATCAAAATACATACACACATATATTTTTAAAGATTTAGAAAAGGCTTCACAATCGACATTTACCTTTAGTATTGAAGAACCATCAGAGGATTGAGGGAATGTGGGTGTTTGTACAGAGACCATCCCTAATCTAAGTTTACTAGCAGTTAGTTTCATGGTGACTCATCTACCTGACAGAGAGAAAGCCATCACAGATACTGAACAGATATACAGCATAATTAATGCCAAAGTTCAAGAAGATTTACTCCAGCAGGAATATACAGGGTGAACTCAGGGAGAGACAAGAGAGGATGTTGATAGTTTAGTCAAGATAGCTTAGTAAAAATCAAAGAAAGAGTTAAGCATCCACATTGCATAGTAGCCATTAGAGAATGAAAAGAATTTGAAATAGCAATGGTGTTTCCAAAATACCAAAAATGGTAATTGACCGAACGTGAAAGGAACAATGGAGAAGGGTCAAATATGACTCTGAGATTTGAGAATTTTACCCTAAATTATTATAGCTAATGTAGCAAACAGACTTACAAAAGAGGGAGTAAGAAATGTATGCTCTTTGATGACTCCCTGGATATGAAGAATGCCATATATCAAGTGAGAATGCAATTGTATCCTGTTTCAAAAATTCTTTAGGCTTTTAAGGACAAATATGACATAAATAAATGCTTTTGATCAGAGTGTCAGAACTTGCTAGTTGTCCACGCAATATATTTTCTTTCTTTTATTCTTACTAACAGCATATGGACCAGTGTTGTGCCTAATCAAAGGGTTTCTATTTCATAGCTTTCTTTCTTGCATCCAGGAATAGCCATTTCACACCACTTTGATGATGAAAATTAATCAGTAGAGGATTTCTAAGTCTTTCCAGATGTAGGAATTATCCTCTCTTTGCTATTGTTTCCTTCCTCTTGCCTGAAAAATGCAAATGGGAACTAGAGGTGGACCAACCTTCCAAAGCACAGATGACCAAGAGAATGAAATCATAAACTCAAAGGGTCCACTGATGATTTCGGGGCCACTGCAGTAGGGCATGCTTCAACAGACTTGAACTTGAGCTGTCTAGGCTATCTCTGGGCATCTTGTCACCGTGGTTGACTTACTTTTGTTACTCTGGTTGGGTTTCTGTTACACGTAGTGAAAAGCAACCCTTTATTGATATACTTGCCTTACAGAAACTTAGGAATTTTATTGATACGTTGTATTGTGATATTCATACTTAGCTTGATTTGAAGAAGGGAAATTTTGCAGAGTCCATTATAAGAGCCCACAGTATGATTTTGTCACTTCTCCTTCCAATTTGACTCCCTCCCATCACATGAGAAACCATAATCCTTGAAAAAAGGAGATTCAAGAATAGTTTCTAGTGTTTGTGTCTTAGCTTCTCTCTGATCTTGCATAATCCCAAAACTCTACCCTTTTTGACGTAAAGTTAGTATTTCCATTAGAATGTTACAATTTATCTAATTTTACATATGGTTTGTGGGGAAGGCTTAGTTCTTATTAGATTGTCATAAAACAATATAGGAAGAAGGATGCAGAGAAATAGCAAAGGTATTTTCAAGTAATTAGTTAGAACTACAGACAGATCAAAAAGAAAGCCATTGTGCAAATGTCAGGCCATTCAAGGTTATTTCACCTTGAGGAGATAATGTCAGATCCTTGCCTTGGATATAAAAGAAGTTTTGAAAGTCTTTCTGTCTATTTTCCAAATCCTATCTGAAGATCATTTCTGATCTACGAAGGTTTTCCTCTGTTTGCAGGGGAAAAAAAAGAAAAACAAAGACAATATTTACATATATTTTACTCAGCTGTATTTACTAAAAAAAAAAGTTACTTAATTTGATATTTACTTTTCCTGTTTGTCTTGGTATACAAATAGACTTTTTAATGAAAGTATTGTGATTTTCAATAATAGGTGTAGTTTTTAAAACATTACATGGAGAAATAAACAGTCTGCCACTTCATTCTTTTCCCTATTAAATATATTGTGCATTAAAATAAGCATAACAAATTTGTGAAATCAATTAATTTGGTTTTATTGGTTGTGAATCCAAAATCAGGTTTTAACCTTGTGCCCCTCAAATAAAATTTCTTTATTTTTATTTTTATGTTTTTGAGAGAGAGTCTTGCTCCGTCCCTCAGGCTAGAGTGCAGTGGCGCGATCTCACTTTGCTGCAACCTCCACCTTCTGGGTTCAAGCAATTCTCATGGGATTACAGGTGTATGCCAGCATGCCCAGCTAATTTTTGTATCTATAGTAGAGATGGGGTTTCACCATTTTGCCCAGGCTGATCTGGAACTCCTGGCCTCAAGTGATCCTCTCGCCTCAGGCTCCCAAAGTGCTGGCATTATAGGCATGAGCCACCATGCCTTGCCTCAAATACAATATTTTATTTTATAACAAACCGCTAATCCAATCTTAAATGTCACTCTGTCCAGGTGCCAAGTGCTATAGCTTCCTCTGTCTATAAAGAAGATAATTTACTAATTCGCAAACTTTCAAAGCATCATCTCAAGAGTATTTCATCTCATCCTCTTTTCTTCTTTCTTATGCTTCTAAGAACACATGTTCAGTTCCTTTTATACACCAATCACCAGCTGGTCGTAGTGGTGTGCACCTATAATCCCAGGTACTCGGGAAGCTGAAGTGAGAGGGTCGCTTGAGCCCAGGAGGTCAAGTCTTCAGTGAGCCATGATCACAGCTCTGCACTCCAGCCTGGGTAACAGAGCAAGACCCTGGCTCTAAAAAATAAAATAAATTATGCCAATCACTGCGCAAATCCAGGAGCATGGAAAGAAAAGGGTGGAGAAGAAAGAGGAAAGAGATACCAAGGCTCCAAGATCAAGTAGCTCACAGTCTGTGGGGAAAGCAAAGGCAAAACAGCTCCACTGCAAAGTGATGCTGTTAAAGTCTGGAATGGATACCCTGGAGCAGGGAGGAGGGCGTGCTCAACTTTAAGAGTGTCAGCTATATATTCTGATAAAAGCAGCTGAGTCTTGAGCAGTAAAAAATGGTGCTTCCAGTGGGTTAGGGAAACGAAGGAAAGTCATTCCAAACACACACAAAGACTTCTAAGTATGAGAGGTTTCTGTACGTTAAAGGAACTTAAACTAGTATGTAGAGGAGTTGCAGATTAAAATCCAGTGATGAAGGGCCTTGTTTACTTTATAAAATAGTAGTCTCCAAATCTTTAAAAATATATGTATGTGTGTATTTTGATTCAGTTGGTATGTTGTCATGCCCTGAGCTCTGTATAAGTGAAAAACAATCAGATATGAAGACCACTGACACAGAAGATGAGGAGCCTGTGAAAACTTACGACACGGGGGAAGGCATGATCAGGTTTACATTTTAGGAAGTTCAGTCTGGTGGCCTTATGAAAGCAGGGGTAGAGTCAGCAGACATTATATGGTGGGGACCAGCTGAACAACTGGCAAATACAGGTATACTTAAACAAATAGAGAAGTAGAATTAGAGATAAGGTACACTTCTATGACACTTACGAGGCAGTCAATATGGGAGGAGGCGGTCATTTGCTGGGGAAGAAGATGAGTTTTAGATTCATTGCATTGAAATTGTCTTGGGATAGAACATGGAATTACAAGTATTTATAATATAAAAGAAAATTTATGATTAGGATACCATGGAAATTAAGTATCTGTGTACCTGGGTGGTAAAGGTAATACCCTCTTACTTTTTAAATTGTATTACTCAGACAACCTGTTAAAATCGTAGGGTACATTTTACTTTCTCAAATGTAAAAATCTTATTTAAAATCTTAAATTTAATCCGAAGTTGATGGGAAAGAAAGATTAAGAAATTAAGGAGTTCAGAGTCATAGATTATATGTTACCCTAACCCACCATATTGATTTCAATAAAGCTGTCTGATATGGTTTGGCTCTGTGTCCCCACCCAAATATCATCTTGAATTGTACTCCCATAATTCCCACATGTTGTAGAAGAGACCTGGTGGGAGATAATTCGAATCATGGGGGTGGTTCCCCCATACTGTTCTCATGATAGTGAATAAATCTCATGAGATCTGATGGTTTTATCAGCAGTTTCTGCTTTTGTATCATCCTCATTTTCTCTTGCCACTGCCATGTAAGAAGCGCCTTTCACTGCTCGCCATGATTCTGAAGCCTCCCCAGCCATATGGAACTGTAAGTCCAATTAAACGTCTTTTTCTTCCTAGTCTCAGGTATGTGTTTATCAGCAGTGTGAAAATGGACTAATATAGTAAATTGGTACCAGTAGAGTGGGACGTTCCTGACAAGATACCTGAGAATGTGGAAGTGACTTTGGAACTGGGTAACGGGCAGAGGTTGGAAGAGTTTGGAGGGCTCAGAAGACAGGAAAATGTGGGAAAGTTTAGAACCTCCTAGAGACTTGTTGAATGGCTTTGACAAAAATGATGCTAGTGATATGAACAATAAGGGCCAGGCTGAGGTGGTCTCATATGAAGATGAGGAACTTGGGAACTGGAGCAAAGGTGACTCTTGCTGTGTTTTAGCAAAGAGAATGGTGGCATTTATGCCCCTGCACTACTGATTTGCAAAATTTTTAACTTGAGAGAGATAATTTAGGGTATCTGGCAGAAGAAATTTCTAAGTAGCAAAGGATTCAAGAGGTGACTTGGATGCTGGTAAAAGCATTCCATTTTAAAAGGAAAAAAAGAGCATAAGAGTTTGGAAAATTTGCAGCCTGATGATGCAGTAGAAAAGAACAACCCATGTTTTTGAGAAGAAATTCAAGCTGGCTGCAGAAATTTGCATAAGTAACAAAGAGCCACGTGCTAATCTCCAAGACAATGGGGAAAATGTGCCCAGGGCATGTAATAGGTCTTCATAGCAGACCCTCCCATCACAGACCTGGAAGCCTAATAGGAAAAAATGGTTTCCTGGGCTGGGCCGAGGATCCCCATCCTGCGTGCAGCATAGGGACTTGGTGCCCTGCGTCCCAGCTGCTCCAGCTGTTGTTAAAAGTGGCCAAGGTACAGCTCAGCTCATGGTTTCAGAGGATGCAAGCCCCAAACCTTGGCACCTTCCACATGTTGTTGAGTCTGCAGGTATGCAGAAGTCAAGAATTGAGGTTTGGGAACCTCCACCTAGATTTCAGAATATGTGTGGAAATGCCTGGATGCGCAGGCAAAAGTGTGCTGCAGAGGCGGGGCCCTCATGGAGAATCTCTGCTAGAGCAGTGCAGAAGGGAAATGTGGGGTTGGTGCCCCCACACGGAGTCCATACTGGGACACCTCCTACTGGAGCTGTGAGAAGAGGGCCCCCATCCTCCAGATCCCAGAATGGTAGATCCACCTACCTACAGCTTGCACCATGCTATTGGAAAAGCCACAGATACTCAAAGTCAGCCCATGAAAGCAGCCAGGAGAAGGGCTGTACCCTGCAAAGCCATAGAGGGGGAGTTGCCCAAGACTATGGAAACCTACCTCTTGCATCAGCGTAACCTGGATGTGAGACATGGAGTCAAAGGAAATAATTTTGGAACTTTAAAACTTGACTGCCCCACTGGATTTTTAGACTTGGATGGACTCTGTAACCCCTTTGTTTTGGCCAATTTCTCCCATTTGGAATGGCTGTATTTACCAAATACCTGTATCCCCATTGTGTCTAGGAAGTAACTAGCTTGCTTTTGATTTTACAGGCTCATAGGCAGAAGGGACTTGCATTGTCTCAGATGAGACTTTGGACTGTGGACTTTTGGGTTAATGCCAAAATGAGTTCAACCTTTGGGGGACTGTTGGGAAGGCACGATTGGTTTTGAAATGTGAGGACATGAGATTTGGAGGGGCTAGGGGTAGAATGATATGGCTTGGCTCTGTGTCCCTACCCAAATCTCATCTTGAATTGTATTCCCATAATTCCCACATGTTGTGGGAGGGACCCAGTAGAAGATAATTTGAATCATGAGCATGGTTTCCCCCATACTGTTCCAGGGTAGTGAACAAGTCTCACGAGATCTGATGGTTTTATTAGGGGTTTCTGCTTTTGCATCTTCCTTGTTTTCTCTGCCACCACCATGTAAGAAGTGCCTCTCACCTCCTGCCATGATTCAGAGGCCTCCCAGCCATATGGAACTGTAAGTCCAATTAAACCTCTTCTTCCCCCAGTCTTGGGTATGTCATTGTCAGCAGCATGAAAATGGACAAATACATTGTCATTTCAAGGTTGCCTTTTTACCTAGTGCCAAAGCAGAATTCTAACCAGAATTACCAACATTTCTTTCAGTTGTAAATGATTTCAAGTACTATTGTTTACTGTCTTTACTTCCCTCAAAACCATTTCTTCTACTTGTCCTTCAAAAAGACTACTGGGGCTACAGCTAGATAGAACTGATAATTCTGAAATATGTTATTTCATTTATCCATGCATCCATTTTTCACACACAGTGAACCACATGAAATACAATGACAGATGGTAATGTATCAGTGTTACAGATTACTTATTGTCCCACTTCAAAGTCAGTGTATAAACCTAAATGGTTAAAATAATTTTTTAACTCTTTCAATTACATCTCAGAGACTTCCTAATAAGAGAAACAGCTAGTGTATTCCTAGCCTTTAGACAAGAACCCCCCCATTCCTCCTCCCCTGTCATACACACACACACACACACACACACACACACACACCCCAAGTTATTGAAATTCTACTCAGGCTTTAGGAGGAGACTAAATAACCCTTCCAATGGTTGACAGCCCTCTTCACCCAGCATTTCTCTTTTCAGTCCTAAACCCTTTGTGTTTCACTTTTAGCTTTTAGTGGTGGTTGATAAAAAATGCTTATCAACTGTTCTCTGAATAAGAAACTTAAAATACTCATAGATAATCTCAAAATCGTTTCTCATCCAGAATAATCCCCAATCTTTGACCTTTCCTCAAAGGTATTCTTTTCCAAAACTTACATAATCTTGGAGGCTTTCTTCTGCACGTTTTTGATGCTTTTCACACATACTTTTGGCTGTGGATCTCAGAAGTGGGCAGAGTAGTCTGCCTGGTGGGAAACATATTAAGAACCATTGCTAATGAGGACCACGATTTATATTGTTGCCGCTTCATGTATATCAATATCATGCTTTTTTCTAATGAAAACTGCAACTTTACTAATTCATTGACAGTTTGCATGGTTCCACTATAGAGCATATGTATTTTCCTGCATGTAACAGGGGAATCCCCATGGTGTTTGTGTAGTTTGACTATCTCTGTTTTTGTCACAAGCAAACATGAATGTCCATATCTGTCATGCTGGAACTTGATCCAGCATAATTGTGGGTGTATCTTCTACTTATACTAAAACTCTTTATAATTCTTAGTAAGTCCCCCAAATTGCTAAATATCATTACTTTTCCCAGGTCTGTTTTGCAAGCTCTCTCTTTTGTGAGCCAGCTGTGTATATTATACATTGAGTCCACAGTTACCTCTCGCGGAGGCCTCTTGTTCACTGATGACCACCCTTTCGGTATAATTTTCAGTTTTGTGTCCTTTTGGATCCCACCCTAGGGTGAGCAATTGGTAAAACTGGAGAGTGGGCTAGTGGCTAGAAGCTAATAAGAGGAGGAGTTAATTAAGGCATTCGGGGGACTAAAGTAAAAGATGAAAGCAGAATTTTTAAAATGCTGGATAATAAAAGAACCAGAAATGGAGCCTATAAGGGAGTCAAACCTTAAGGAGACCAGAGGCAGGCACTGCACTCAACGTCATGAGCTGGTATCCAGTTTTCAAAGAAAGGACAACAAAAATACATGAAGGTAAATGGGTGAAGAGGAGCACCCGAGAACCATCTCTCCTGCAAGTAGTGTAGACTTAGCTTTCTGATCAGGTTTGGTAGTGTTCAGGATATGGCAGCCTGGCTTACAAGGCCTGGGAGAATAGATCAATCCTGGATGGTACAAATGCATTTCCCAATTGATTGCCTAGCACGTTATTACAGGATCAAATAAAAAAGAAAGTTCAAGTTGAGAATCATTATCACGACCCATTGCTTCTACCAAATCTAGTACTATCTCAAAATTTTTTTAAAAGGTTATTGCCTAGAAAAATAAAAACCCAAAGCCCTTTTTATTGTCCTGCAAGTCTATTTCTGGGATTAAAAATTACAGACTATATATTCTTAAATATGTCAAGATCATTTTCTAGCTCTTTAAACAGGCATCCTTACCCCTGCTACACACAACACATAAGGGAACATTAAGCCCCGTGTTTCATATGCCATCCCTTACTATATGCAGCCCCCTAGAATACACAATAAAAAGATAAATGAGAAGCACATTAGAAATGCACCTAGTGGTGGGAATCCAGCCAGTGGTGGTTGCAGATGTTTTGTTTGAATCAGTGGCTGTGTTGAGGAAGAAAATGCCCATTATAGAAAAGGGAGTACTGCCAAAGAATTTGGCGAGGAAAGATCATAGTCTAACAAATATCTTTTATCTCAAATGTGCACATTAAATATATGTGTTTCATAGTATTTTCCTCCAGCTTACCTTATTTCCTACATAGAGGTTGTTGATTGTATTTATGCATCATTTATAGTTATTCTTTTGTCTTATTTTATCAATAACTTTTTATTGTTTGGAACAGTAAGCTAAACAGTGTCTGAATTTGAGTTGATATCCCACTGCCTTCAGTTAAAAGATGCTACAGTTTTCCAAATCCCAAAATAACATACGTGGCTTCATCTACCTTTCCAGACTCATCTTCCACCTCACCGTAATACACCATATATTCCAGTCACACTGCATTTCCCCTCATCCCTGAATAGCCGTGTTCTATGATGCCTCCTGTTCCTACCTATGCTGTTCCCTCTGACTGGAATATCCCAACTGTTTCTTTTCTCTTCCTGCAAACATTAACTCACCTGCCAGGTACCTTCTCTAAAGAAATTGCTGTGGGAAAACTTCTCTAATCTGCAAGCCTGAGTTAGATACACCCGTGTCAGTGTTCCTTTACCACCGCACTCACGTTACTGTGAGTAATTGATCACAAACTTTTTTTTTTTTTTGGCATCCCCCACTAGACTGTGAGTGCCTTAAAAGTTCTCTAGGATCTATAACAATATCTGGCACATAATGGGTGCTTAACAAAAGCTTGATTAATCAATCAGTTGGACAATGCAGTTTCCCATCCTAGAATATGAACACGATCCTGGAATCTCCAGATAAGTAATTTATGGCTGAACTATTCAGAAAGATTCCAAAGAGCCTGATGAGCTTGAAGAAGAAAATACAGGAAAAAATTAACCTAGAATAAAGCAAGGCTCAATTTACAGTATAACTCATAGAAAAGCAGATGTTCCTGTTTCCAGAGAGCCCAGAGAGACAAATGGTTGGCTGAGCCTTCCAGCTGCTTGGCCTAAATGATATGGCTACAGGCAATACTGATTCCACAAATCAAGGTGTACAGCCTCTCTTTAACACATCCAGAGGCTACTATGAGCTGTGTACAGCCTCACCTTTAACATTTTCCCCCGACACGTGAATATTAAAGTAGAATACCAGATTATCCATAATTCTAGTAAAATGGACAAAAATGAGCGTCCTCTGCCTTGTACACACCAACTCTTTCTTCATTAAAACAAAACAAAATGAAGCAAAACCAGAAAACCAGCCTTGATTCTTTAAATACTAGTTAAGAAAGTATAACCAGCTCAACTCAACAACTTTGGTTTTCAAGTGGCAGGAGGAAGAGGGAGATTCTGTGAAGGTGAAGCGTCCCAAGCTACGCTCACACGTTTTCCTTAGCTTCACCTGAGAGTCAACAAAAAGATATTTGTTATTAGCTTTATTAGTAATCTCTCCTGGCATTTGGAGCAGGTCCTGGGTGTGCCACATATTATTATATAAGTTTGGTACAAAAGTGACTCTGAATATTAAGACAAAAGAGACATGTTTTAGTTCTTTCCGTATTGTTTTGTATGAGGAATGTAAAATTTAAAAAAAAATGCATTACGTGAAACAGCACATTTGTCAAAATGCTGAGGTAGTATGCAATGCAGAGAAGGAAAATACATTTGCCCAGTCTGCCTTCTGGAAATGGCAGAATTCCAGATTGTTTGGAATAAGAACCTGGGAAAGAGACGAATGCTTTGTGAACCCCTGAACACTCCAACTCAGTGTAGTTAAAATGGCTATTGTCCCTAATGATAAAATCAACCGTTTATGATTCTGTTTTATAGCTTGCAGGTCCCTTTCCTTCTCTGTTGAAAAATCTCATATTAATAAACATAAATGAAAACTATTTCTGGTCTAAAATTAAACCCTATACCTTCGATGGATCATTAAGCCCCGCTCACAGATTCTTTCCTTGGTCCAATCTGAAGTTTCTGTGGTGACAATGTTAATTTTTTTTTAACTCCCAGCAACCATTTTGGTTCAATTTCTTTGACAGAGACTCAGAGGGAATAAAACAACTTAGCAGGACTGGCCTTGGTGCTTTTTATGCCCCAAGCAAGCAAACAAGAATAAGATTACAGTGGCCCTGAATGGAATCAGAAATGGGAGAGAGGTTTTCTCCCCCCACACGAGGCTTCTTGAAGAAAAACAACTTTAAGATGCAATCTGTAACATCTGGGAGAAAGACGCTCGACACCTGCTAGAAGTTCCTGTGATTTTGCAGTCTGTCCTGAGCATCGACACCTGAAGATATAGCCCTTGAACTTCTGTTTCCTCCTGGACATGAGTAACTGCCTGGTTTTGAATTTGGGAAGCTGGAGGCACCGAGACTCATTGACAGACACATAGGAGATGCCCAGGGCTGCTTTCAATTTGAGCCCGAAGTTTTACATTTTAAGAAGACAAATGAACAGCATTACCTGTTTACTTCAGTATTGACAAAGGGAAAGCCTGTGGCCCCTCCTGCACCTGTTAATACTTGCTCCTTATACTGATGTGACCCACGCAGCTGCTCATTTCAATTAGCCCAGGGCCAGTCTTGGCATTTACCCACAGAAACAATACCGCACAAAGAAGCGCCTCTGTGCATTCCCGCTGGCATTCTTCCAAGTCACACTCAGCTTCAGCACACTTTACCAACCTGTCTCTCTGAGTGCAAGATCTTGCTGGACATTTAAGTCCCTAAAAACTCAAGGAATCCTTTTGTTTCATTTAATAGTTCTTTTTTAGAGATGGGCCTCACTCTGTCGTCCAGGCTGGAGTGCAGTGGCACAACCGCAGCTCACTGCAGCCTCGAACTCTTAGACTCAAGGGATCCTTCTGCCTCAGCCTCCTGAGTACTGGTTCTTTTCAATGCTCTTTCTGAAATTTCATTTCTTCTTTGCACCTCTATTTTTTTCTCAACCTTTATTTTTTCTCCTCTCTACCTCTATACAGGAAAGGGCCCTCGTTTTAGTGTTCACTGTGTAGCAACAACAAAAGAACAAAAAGATGAAAGAAAGCAAAACACTGATGTTAACTTTTCCTGGTTTGTGAAATAAACATAATCTCAATAAAAAAAAAGATTGCCCAGCCTGTGTCTCTTTTTTTCAGTGTTAAATTTGTTTTCAAAATTAGGTTCTTTGGTTAGAAGGGATCATAGACCTTCCCACTCCACTCACCATGATCATTACTATTTTTGTTTGTTTGTTTGTTTTGGTCAGGGGTAGGGTGAAGACAATTCCTTTGCTTCTATTCAGTGATGAACATATCTGCTGCAACTTACTTCCTGAATTACTACTGAAAGCACCACCATTCTCTCCCTCTCTTTCCCAAGCACCATCAGACATTACTTTTTCATATGAGTTATATTGAATGTGCCCTTTCATGACATGCCTAAGAGACGCTTCAAGACATTTCTTTGTTCGCCACTTCCCAAGTCTTCAATGTTGCTAGCACAGGAAATTTATTACCTCATGGGCAAAGACCATGCTCTTACTTTTAGTGACGCTCTAATCTTGCGGGGAGACATGTGATATATGTCCAGCGCTGGAAAAGTTCCTTCATTCAAATAGTGAAGGGCGGGTACCTTCCAAACTACTTGCGTGTTGTATCACACAGGGACAGTGAAATATCCTGCCCTGGCCCATGATGGAGGGTTACTTTCTTTCGCTTCATGGTGGAAATGAGCCAGCTCACTGAGTCTGTCTTGTGTCTATGGAACCATCTGGAACAACTTATCAAGGGGTAGGCAGACATGTTTACCATGCCTTCACCGCCTCCATAAACTGGCCTCAGTGGGTCACTTCTTCCCCATTTGCCAGCAGATACATCTGCAGACAATCTTGCTTTTCAGCCTGAGTGTTTACAGATTTAGTCAGAGGGCAGGTTCTATAAAACTCCTATATCTGTATTTATTTGTTTGGCTGTCAAGTGCCCTGTAGTTCTTGTTTGTTCAGGGGCTGAGTTTGTAGCAGGTGTTTGGAACAATTAACAGAAGCAGAGATACCAGTAGTGGGCAAAGGTTGGAAGCATATAAAACAAAAGCTTGACATTTTCAAAAAACAAAGACTGGTAAATACTACACTTAAGAACTGCAGACTAGAACACACCAATAGTATTATGATAAAAACTTAATCTATTATAATTAAACTTTGAATATGTACCTTGGCCATAAAATACTAGATGAAGTATAAAAACATCATTTTTCTTAATGTTTCATATCATTTCTTTTTACTACTAAAATCATATTCAGTAGCACTTTTAAAGCTTGAAAAGTGAGACATAGATCAGATCTGTCTATACAAATGACAGAATCAGTCCATTCTATTTGCTCTGGGTTGTGAGAATTTCCATACAGAGAGAACAACCAGGAATGCTTTGAGTGTTTTTGCTATTTGCAGAAACTTATAATCAGATGGAAGGAGTCTTCTTGATTCTGTGTGGGTGACTAAGATAGTTAATTGGAGCTATGCCAAAGAGTCTTTTTCATATCAAAGCAGTTTGGAGAAAATTATATTTATTTGGATGGTTTCACACTTTGAGTTTTGATTTCATTAAAATCAGCATGAATTTACAATTATAGATTTCTAACTTATTCCATAAGCGTAAATGCCAACTCATTTATGTTCTAACAAATAACACAAGCTCAAACACTTCGCCTAGAGAAGAATAACTGGGCCCAGCTCTCCCTTTTTCATCATTTCACAAAAGACATTTAAACAATTCTTCGAACTAATATTCATTGACCATCTCTTAAGTGGAAGGTGATGGGGTAATATCAGTAAGGAAGATTTGGCCCCTGCCTGAAGAAGTTCCCATTTCATTTCATTTCCCTGTAAAGACAGGCAAATTAAAAATTTTAAAAGACAATGAAATAGTTGATAGACTTGTGTACCAGGTACTCACAGATGAAGGTGTGGTATTTAATTCTGCTGCTAGAATCATGGACAACCTTGTTGAAATGTAACATTTTCACCAAATCTTGACATATGATTACAGAGAAGGCACAAAGTAAGTTAATAATGATTTTTGGCGCTTAAATTCACAGGCTATCATTGGGTGGATAATGAATATACCAGGGAATTGTAAAGCATACTGGGTAATCTCAGAAATGAAACAAATCATCATAGTTACAATGGTCTGGGTATCCTAGGAAAGAAGAAAGTCATTTCCCAAGAATGAAAGAGTGAGCAAGAGAGAAACAAAATGAAAAACTAAGAAAGGAATTGTTTGTAGAGAAGCACTAAAGGAGAAAAGAGCTAGAGAAAAGCCAAGAGTGCCCTGAAATTAGTAGTCATATCTAAAATGAATGAGGTTAAGTGGATTAATGAGTGGTTTAGGATTCAAATCAATGTAAGCCCCTTCTCCTCTCCCTGAATCATCAACGCTAAGAGCTCTCACTGACTTTCATCTTCTAACAAAGTAAGCCTAATTATCCCCAAGGACCTAGCCAAGTAGTTGATTAGTTCTCAGATTGGCCCATTGTCAGATAGATGTTAAAGTAAAATGGCATTCACCCTTCTAGCCAGGCTCACTGCATCCCCAATCCACATGGACTCTTCTTGGGTGCTTCATACTTACATATTTTATGGTAAACTACTGCATTTGTTCAAGCATAGAAGTCTTCCCAGGCTAAGTGATGAGTAGATTCACATAGTAGGCCTCATTGTTATTGTTGACTAGAATATAGTGCTAGCACTAAACTGTATACTCTCTACCATCCTTTTACCTAGTGCACTTTCCATTAGGCTTTGCCACTTACCAAAGACAATATGATTATAAAGCAAAATTCATCATGTGTGACTATTATGCCACCATAAATTGATAATACTCCTTGGGAGAACAGACATACATCTGACTGCCTAGATACATGGCATTAAGAAAAATAAAACAATGCTTCATAAATATTGGATATTTCTCTTGCTTGTATAATAATATTCTTAGGAGCACAGGTCTTGTTTTTAACTTATTTGAACCAATGTTTGTTTTTATATTCATTCTTAATGTCCTTGCACTCTATAAAATAACTCTTTATGTATGTTTCCCTCGCTGAATCCTCCCCAGAGTACCATATCTTGAGTTATGTTTAGCCTACGATGATATCTGTGTGTTTGACTATGGAAAGCAGGCACTGAAACAGGCAATGCAGTCAGTGAAAATGTATGGGTTATCCCCACAAAATGAAAAAGGCGGACATTGTTTCGCCTGACGAAAACAAGCCAAAATGATTTGGAATTAATTATTTTGTTAATTCATCATCTAGCTAGGTCTACACCACCTGCCCATTCTAAAGTACACGCCTCTGTCAACCTTTTTTCACAGGCGCAATAGCAGAACAGAGGAATTAGAATCAACAGATCTGGATTTAAACGTATTTTCACATATTGCCTCTGCAAACTTGGTAAATACCTCCTTGAACCTTATATTCTTTTTTTCTATAGGTTGATGATAATAGCACCTTCTCTGACTACCTTGTACAGTGCTTAGAAAAATTAAATAAGGGGGCGTATGTGCTGACTGTTCTGGGCCAGACAACAAAGGCTACTTCAGTTTCCAGGATTAGCAACCACAACAAAGACTCCATGCAAGGTGTGTAAGTAAGATGAAAAATATCTGAAGATAGAATGGGATATGGCTTCCTGATGACTTATTATTATTATTCCCCATGATGTACACTTGAAGTTTGGTAGTCTTAGCAATCTAATAGAGCAAAAGCACTGACCAAGCCAGAAGACTCCAGAACCTCAGACTCCTTTTATAAGACATACCTTTTGTACCATTTTAGGCTAGGAAATGGGGTGATGGGAAATGGTTATGTACGGCCAAATAACCCAAATTTAACAACTTGTTTTATAATCTCCTGCCTGATCCATAATTCCACAACCTACTAATTCTATGTGCAATTTATTAGCCTTATTCGAAATTTTAATGCAACATACCTATATCCTATCAGAGTTGCAAAGATTTTTTGAAAATATGATGTTAATGTAAGGCATAATGGCTATTAAGTTTATATGATTTGAAATTAATTACAGAATCCTAAATCGCCTCTAAATAATTAAAGAGCTCATTGTGAAATTGTGCATTGTCTAGAGCTTTAGAATTTATTCTTTTTCTTTTTTGGTGTACTTTTGAAAATAATATTATTATTTAACACATGCAAAGACACCGGATATATGATAGTGGAAGAAATTCATGCTGCAGAATGACTGAAACAAATAACACTAGACACTTAAGATGGGTCAAAGTGGGTATTTGTATTGATGGGCAGTTAACTAAAACATGAAGCGCCACCGTTTATTCCCCCCATCTCTAACCTAGAGCTAAGTGGTGCCACAGCCTAGGAATTCTTCTGCTCAGGATGGATGTAGACGATGATAGATACAGCAGAAATAGCTTATCATAGATCATGATCCCAGCTCTTTTGGTTCCTAAGTTCTTGTCCACAGGAGGAGGGGGAGTTTTGGAGCAACAGTAAAACATGATTTTATAATAATACACCAACTACTGCAGCCCTGACTCTGACCCAGGATTACAGTCATCATGACTCACTTTTTCCAGATTTTGGCATTCAAAACAGGGCTTCTCCCTTCCTGGCTCACTTTTCACAGCCTCTTTAAAACCAACTTTAGGATTTATCTCTTTCAGACTTACATCCCAAGACCTGGTTTGTATTATAAATACCTTACTTAATTTATGGTGATAGAATGAATTCATACTTATGACTCAAAGTTCCTTTATGGCAAGAGCTTGGTAACAAAAATATGCTTAGTGTCAAAACCTTAACACATTTATATGAATTTTATTTTTTTTCCAAAGGAAAAAAAATCTTAACAATATTCTGCAGGAAATTTCTTATGCAGTTTGATTTCTTTCAGTCAGATAATAAGATAATCACAAATGAAAGTTTGTATCTCCCCAGCAACATACCACACTAGGAGTCTGGAAGGTAGAGTAGTAAGAACATTCCAATGAGGTCTGGAGAGCTTTGTTTTAACCTGGGTTTTGACCAGGTAGCTTTATGTGGGCCACTTAGCTCCCTGGGACTTAGCCTTATTACTTAAAGAATGGGTTCCATGATACTTAAGGTCCCTTCTTAATAAATTTTCTCATCCATAAGATAAAGGCAATAATGGTGGCCATCTATAGGGTTGCAATGGGGATTAGATAATATTCAACACAGAGTTTATTGTAAGAATGTTAACAGAAGCTCTATAAATTAATGACTTCTACAATAATTATTTCATTAGGTATCCTAGCTATTTATTTCAAGACTAATATGTGATTACAGCGAGAATATGCCACATAGTCATAGTTACCTTATACCGCATAAATATGTAAGCTCTGTATATAATAGATGAGTTCGTACAATAGGTACAAAATATACTGAAAATGAAGACCAGAACATTGAAGTTAAAGTATCTTTGAAATTTAGATTGAACAAAGTGACCATTACTATTTTATGAATATGCAACAACAGCCAAACAAGTCTAACAGGTTTGGTGTTCCCTCTAATCTTGCTTGTGTGTGTGTGTGTGTGTGTGTGTCTGACTGGACTTGGACTTGATAAACTGATGTGGTCAGCACTACCGGGGAACTTCTCTTTATAGACATAATTGGTGGATATGGTTGCTTGGCCTCCAACATTGCTAAGCCCAATATTTTCCTTGAACCTGCACAATTTATTCAGATCTCAAGAAAGGCACGCATTGGAGAAATAGGGTATTTCTAGCTCTTTCTTTTCACAAACAGGTTTGGAAGTATTTTTTTTTTTCGTGCTGATAAGTTAACAAAAAAGCTCTGAGCCAAAGTATTTTAATGTGATTCATAAAGACATTAACCTACACTAATGTTTATAGATATGAATATAATCTGTAATTTTTTATTTACATGTGTAATTCATATATTCTCCTGTGGCACAGAAAGTTTACTTCCTCCTTTTTTAAAATGCTAGCTCATTCTCATCTCTGATACCAGCTAATAAAATACAAACACACTCAGGCAAATTTAGTTGATTGATTCTTTAATAGCAACTTGAAGTCTGAACTGAGGAAAGAATTGAAAGGTTTACAAGGCAAATGTATACAAATTAACACCATTTTCTTTCCTGGGAAGAAATGGTAACTTAGTAGGACAAGACATATAATGTGTGGCTGTAAGGGCACAAAACTAATTAACAAAACAATTAAATTAAATTGCATCAAACTAGAAACTGTTTTTCCAAAGTAGTTACTTCACCGGACAAAATGCTTATTCTAACAAGGCTGACATAAAGCAATGCATTCTGAGATCTCTTCTCTTGGAGTTGTGGGTTCATGGTCAGTTTCAATTCAGAAATTTGAACAATATACAGATTCACTTGAAAACTAAGCTTCCAGTCTTGATTATTCACCTTCTTTACAAGAATGCCTACAGATAAATTTGGGCTTTTTCCAAAAATAAAATGCAGCCTCAAATAATCGATAGTCATTTTTTAGAGATATTGGAATAGCATGTAAAACAGAATCATAAGTCCTGCTTGTAACACACAATGAAGCATTTTTTTTTTTTAAGTACCAGAAAGCATCACCAGAATGAACATAAAAACAACAAGTGAATGGCTGTGAGTATATGTCAGTGATTGCACTGTGAGCAGCAACAGGCTGGAAAGTTTCCTGGAGAAGGTAGGAGGAGAGTGAGGCCTTGGGTGACAGATGAATATGTACATAACATTACAGAGTAAAATAATATCCTTTACACCTAGAAAAAATCCTGTCTTTTAAACTCCCCAGTTGTACTGATGAGAAAACTTGAGAGTCAAAGATACGTTACGACTTTCTCAAAAACATCCAACTAGTTAGCAGAGCAAGGATCAGATTTACTAAGACTTGGTTCAGGGCTCTTTTCATGATAGCAGGAATAACACTTCTCTGTTCAATCAAACCCGTAAGTGGTTTGGTGTATAAAATAGGATGGTTCTAGTTTACTGAATTGATAGGACTGACAGATTGTTTTAATGTTAAATTCAAATCTAGAAGTACATTCTGTCAACATCTCTACTTTTATTTTGTTTTCAGGTCTATTTGCAAATATGTCATATGTTTTTCAAACTAAAAAAAAAAAAAAGCCCTCTTCATATTTTATTAATTTCTAGATAATTATGACTACACTCATAAAAATGTATAGAATGACTAACATTTAATACTATATTGCTGCTGTGGGGAATTTTCAGTTGTGTAGATGAGGTGCTGTCTTGAGTTACAGCTTGATTACCTTTAAGGGAAACAGAAAGAAAGGTTACATAAGGCCAAGTTTCTCTAGGAGGAAAGCATTTTTCTTCTAGCCATCAGCACACTTACAAAATTCACATCTTACTGCAGAAACAGAGTTGAAACTGTTAAAGCTGCTGTGATTACTATAAAGAGTCCCAAATATTGAACTAGATGGAGTCTATCCCAGGAAAAATAATCTTCTCAGCCTGTGTTATGAAGGGGTTAATTATGAGACCTGAGATAAGGTGTTCGCACATCTAGGCACTTCATCAAGCCATGGAGTCAGGAAACAAGGAAGAATAGATGAAGGTGCTGGGGATAATAATCATGGCAAGTAATGATTTCCCTAGAGGTGAACTGATCTATGGCCACAAGCAAAGAAAAAAAGGCTAGAAAGTACCATAACATTACCTTGGAGTACTTAACAGACTCAAAAGCAGTAACCCTGTGTCAAAAAAGGCCCATCATCCTGCTCATTTTAGGTAAAAGAGTTATGCCAAAGTACAAGAGGGGAATGCAAAATTCACATATGAAATTAAACAGCTGAAAGGTATGATTTAACAATGCTCAAAACTCAATAAGCCAAAGATAAACAGCAAATTAGATGACTCAATGTCAGGAGGAAAAAAACATCTTCCATCGATCCCATCGTCAAAAATTAATCTGCCTGAGAATGCCCTCTGCTCCAATCCCCGAGCTGATGAAGAGTGGAGGAATAGAGTAAAACCTATGTACCAGCGCTTCACCTTCAGGCTAGACCCTGATTACAATCTCCTGTGAGACATTTCAGCATGAAGCGCCTCTCATGTTGGGACTGCAAAATTAAATTGCGATCAATACTTTACAAAAATAATTGGGGAAAAATGTTCAGAAGTCAGAGCTGCACTGTGTGGCCACAAACATATGAAAGTTATTTTTTTTTTCTACCTTTCTGGGGGTTATTCTTCAGGATAGATCAGTTCAAAGGTGTCTCTTGACAATAGTGTTCTCGGAATGGTTTTCGCTCACCTTGTTAGGGAATTTTAAAAGCAGAGCAGCATTTACAGCCTACCAAGAGTGTTATCTTATTGCTGCATTTTCAGTTTTCTTTCTTTGGAGTGCTAATCTCAGCTCATAAATTCTTCCTCTCTCTTCTCACTTTGATGTTAATTTAAATTTCTTTGCAAGTTAATTCTCATCGTCAAAGGGAAAAGACAAAAAAAAAAAAGAAGTTGTATTGCAATGAAATGAGAGAAAAACCACATACACACAAAAGCTTTGGTAGATTTTTGAAAACTTTGCCTAAGATTGGATTCTGAATCTCTCAATACATTTCAATGCTGAACTCTGTAGTTAAATTTAGGGTAAAATATATTGAATTAAACTCTTTACTGCCTTAAGCAATGCTTAGTATTCAGCTTTTCCTGCTTGTCTGCCTCTAAATAAGGTCTTATTTTTGGCAAAGATTTACTTTTTAATCCATAACATGAGGAGGAAGTGGAAAATGTAAATGCCTATGTGAAATTCTTGCTTTTTCAATAAATGGTCATTTTTGGTTTTGTTATGTAGAAAGTTCAAAACATTGTACTTTTATAATTGCATTTTTGGAAAGGGCAAAGGTCTTTCTGGATTTTTATTCATGGTATGGCTATTCTGACAAGACAGTCTACTGATTTTTCTCACATGAATCATTTCTTAGAACCTCAGTCACTTATACAGGGAAAAATAAAGCAACTGCATTAAGAATACATGATCAGAACCATACTGAAGAAGGTGGCCCATAACTAGCTAAAGGGGAGTACCCAAAGAGCGGTAATCAATTGCCTGCTGTCATCCTGGGGGAGGAGGATGTATTGGGTGGTGTACTATAGGGCATCATGACTGGATGAAGGAATTGAATGTGTGCTTATTAAGTGCAAAAATGACAACACTCGCTGGATTGCAAACACCTGAAAAGACCCGAATACCATTTAAAGTGACCTTCACCAAGGAGATGACAGCCTCCTTAAGAAGAGGGGGTAAGGAAGAAGTTTTATTGGACACCCCAAATGAAACAGGCATCTTACAACTCATGATTTAATTATGATAAATTTCAAATTCCAAATGGTTTCGTTCCAACACTCTAAATGCTCTTAAACAACCTTTCCACAGTGCTATTTGGATCAGAAGATAGAATGCAAATTTATTTTAAGAGTTGCTGGAGGTGAACATAATAGAGATGAGGGAGAAGAGAAGGCAGAGGATAGGGAGGGGGAGGAGAGAGAGACATGGACACTTCTCAGGGAAAACCTGCGGCCCAGCCTCCCTATTGTTTCCCACACCATGTACCACACACTCACACATCTTCCCCATTCTCACTCTGGAACACGCTTCACAGTCATAGCTGCCTCCCAACACTGACTCAGTCTTCAGGTCTGAGTCCACACATCTACTCTTCTTGAAAAACTGCCCTGAGTCTCCCCTGAACTCCATCATTAGGCTGCCTCACCCTGTGCATACAGTTATTATAACATTTATTACATTAAAATGAATCTTCCCTTCCTGATTAGATTGTGATATTTCTGATAGAATAGTCTGTCTCTTAGTCTTTTTTGTACACTCAGACTTTTGGACACAAATAAAACAATTTATTTATAACATTCTTTCACCAATTTAGTTTTCCAACTTTTAATTGCTCATGTGTCACATGGGACTTATCTGTTTGAGATCTGGTTTCCTTATTTCTAAAGTGAAAGGGTAATATTCAATGAAGTGTTTATTTTAGGTCTAAAATGTCTGGGTCAAAAATTTCAGGCAATGAAGATGATTAACCATTTTGCCAAAAAGCCAATCCAATGCCCACCCCAGCCACAACTGGTTCTAAATGGCATGAAATAGAACTCTTTCTTTTATTGTTGTTTATTTGCTTATTAAATGGCACCACCTTACTCTTGGCTCCAGCAATGGTTCCTCACCAGAGGCAACATGTATCTGATTGTACCACATGAAACTGATGTTGATTTCAAGTGGGTCAAACTAATATCTGGCTACCTAAAGAATGATGCCATGGTTTGATCATAAAACTTGAATAAGACCAATATGAGACCCTCTTAGAACTAAGTACTGAAGCAAACCAAGAACCAGGAAGTTAGTAGAATGTAGAAGCGGAACATATGACTCAAGAGGTATGAAGCAGAGGATGGGTCATAATGAGGAAGGACGAGTTATGGAGACATAGAGTTATAATCAGTTGAAACTGTAAAAAAATATAGTCTATTTGTTACCAAAAAGCATGAAGTAATAAAAAGATATACACAATATACAGAGAGACTAAGCAAGTAGTAAAAGGAGAAGAAAATATCTGCTTGGAGAGCAACCGGACAATGTGAATGCTGGAGTCCTCTAGTGCATATGCTTGAATGCCAGCTACTACAGTTCCCGCTGCTATCCTGGAGCCACTGCCAGTTCAGATGATACTCAACAATGGTATGAGTTTCATACTTTTCTTCTCTCAAGATAGCCATGTTTCCATGACCCATAACTTCATGTTCCCAGAAGTAGTTTCTAGAGCTTGCAGCCAGATAAAAAATAAAATATGAAAACACAACACCAACATAGGATGTGACATCTTCATAAAAATGGCAGTTACAACTCAATAAGTGTCTATGACATGCCAAGTATTTTATGCATAATATTTACATGCTTTGTAGCCACTCTGGAAAATATTACTAGTGCCACTTTACAGATGAGAAGACTGGGACTCAAGTGTCGGAAGGGCTTGTCTGTGGACACAAGTCTAGTGAGCAATAAAGCGGAATGCAAACCCAGCTCTATTGGTTCCAGAGCCTGAGCTCTTTCCACTATGGCACACTGTCTTCCCAACCCCTGAAACACGGAGTGACACTAGAATTAGAAAAGTTTGCCTTGAATCACATTGTATAAATCATACACAACTTATCTACCCAATTAGAAGCATATGAAAGAATTCCCTATTTAGTTCTGCTTCTGATATTATCAGTGTAGCTGATCATGTCTTCAGGCCTCCAAGTAGGAAATACATCTTCTGTAATGCTAAATGTCTATTCGCTTTGGGCTAAGGTTCTGGAGAGAAGCACAACCTAAACCACTTAGTTTTGTTCTAAAAATCAGGGTCTTTCTGTGAGCCCCATGGGAATGCTACCATCTGACCAAAACAAAACCAGTAAGTGTTCTCTAATATGGGAAGCTTAAGCCGATCAGATAATGGCCAGAGTAAAAATCTGTTATGTTCATTTAAAGGACACTGATTGAGCTTTCTATATGTTTCAGATAGTCTCCTGTTTGCTAAGAATATAGCAATGGGTGTAACAGGCAAGGTCCTACTGTCACAGAATAAATATTTTAGTGAGGAAAACATTTTTTTTAAAGAGGGAGCAAATAAGTGCAATCATTTTGACTACTGTTAGCTATAATAAATAAAACTCTTCAAAAATAAATGAAATAGAATGAAGTAGAGGTAGGAGAACTATACTAGACAGGATTGTCACAGAAGCCTTCTATCATTATTTTTAATTAAGGCCTGAATGCTGAACAGGAATAAGCCACATACATATCTGGAAAAGAAATTTCCAGGCGAAGAGAAGAATGAATGGAGAGGCTCCAAGGCAGAGACAACCTTGATAAGTTAGCAGCACAGAAAGAGAGGAAGTGTGGCTTGAGTGATGTCACTGAAGCGCAGAGTTGGAGAAGATGAGGTAGCAGTGAATAAGGCCATGTCAGGAGTTGGGATTTTACTCTGAGGGCAAATGTGTCAATATTTTTTAAAAATTGAGCATAAGAATGACCTGAAGGCACATGGACGCATTGTGGTCACCACAGGAAGACTGTCTGTATTTACGGACATTCTTCCAGGTTGAACACCTCAGTGTGACCACCATCACTTTGGTGAATGTATCACTGCCTAGTATCTGGTCCTTGGGTTTGAAGAACAACATTTGATTGTTTGATCACATCAAATGACAATGCATCTCTTTAAGGCTAAACATACGTTAATCAAGGACTTAGGGATCTATGTATTAATATAACTAGAATATCCATATACTAATCTCCAATAAGAAATTATCAGAATCCAAAACCCTCAAAGTCCACTTGCTACCACCACTGGCAATTATCGCTACTTTGTTAATGAATCTGGAATAGCAGAAGACCATTGGCTAAAACTCTCTTCCCTGTGAACAGTGCTTAGATGAGCACGAGCCAAGCTGGCTCGCAACACTCTGTCATGGCCATTGTTCCATGATTAGCTTACCTGCTGTCTTGGTTCATTTCGTGCTACTATAATGAAATATTACTGATACCTGCTGTCTCTGTTTTGTGCTGCTATAGTAAAATAGCACAGACTGGGTAATTTACAAACAATAAAATTTTATTTGGCTCGTGATTTTGGAGGCTGGCAAGTCTAAGATCAGATCTTCATCTACTGAGGGCCTTCTTGCTGTGTCAAAACATGGCAGGAGGAAACACATGACAAAAGAAAGAACAAGAGGAAGCCAAACTTACTTTTATAACAAATTCACTCCTATGGTAACAGCATTATTCTATTCATAAGGGGAGAGGCCTTATGACTTAATCACCTTTTAAAGGTTTCACCTCTTGACACTATTGCATTGGGAGTTAAGTTTTCAACACATGAACTTGGAAGGACACATTAAAATCATAGCACCTGCCTTCTAAGAGAGTCTTTCATTAGATCTCATATATTCAATCAGATGATTGTGAAGTTTGCTGGCCTGGGAGCCATTCCACTTCCTTCCAATGACTTTGCATATCTCTTCTCAGGTTACATATTGATTTTTTTAATGTAACTCCAATTTCATTCATGTCTAGATTCTTGGGGGTTCAGCTTCCTGTAGCCACCAAAAACTGTCAGCAGCTGGAATAAGAAAAATGTAGAGCTAAATCAAATAATGTATTAAGTGAGTGTTGACATTCCTGACTATCAGAAAGCAGCCACACTCACTAATTGTAAGTTAAGTCATCTCTGAAAGTATTTGACAGATTGACTTCCTTCCTTCCTGTGGTATCTATTTCTCTCAGACTTTGATTGTCTTAGTCCTGCCCCAACTATTTTGTTATGTGGACTACAGTCGGTGGGTTTGCCATAACACATCCTAGACCCGCAAGTACATATTAGCTCAGGGAAGTCATTTCTGATGGATATTCTTCCTTTAAAAAAAGCAGTGCCCTCATTCTGATCTTTTATCACCTAGAAGTTCCTGAGAGGCTCTTTGCCTTCTTCATATTCTAAATATATTCTGACCTCAAGACTCAAGATGTGGACCCACAGAATTTCAGACTGGGAACCACCCTATAAATTGTACAGCTGATCTTCCCAACTTTCAGATGTAGAATGGAAAGTCTGAAAGACTGAGCAACTTGCCCGATTTTGAGACCTAATTCATGGCCACAGAGAGCTAATATCCAGGTCTTCTGATGCCCAGTTGAATTTCCGTTCCATAAAATCTTGCCAACGTTACCTATTCTCTCAGGTCCTTGCCAGGTGACTGCATAAACAACATATTTGACAAAATCAATGTTGGGGCTGTTTGGCTAATAATGACTAGATATTACTTTCCTTAGATAACCTACTGGAAAGACTAATTCAGAAAACACGGTGAGTTAAAGTGACAATAGCTTGAGGCAGGATGTACCAGACATGTCAGACTCTTTTGTGTGAAGTGCCCTGACCTACAGCTCACGTTAAAGAGGTGGCACAATACAGACCTCATAAACCAGAATTGACTTAGTCAGCATGGGCATACAACCCAAGTCTGGTTAGGAACCGATGCTAAGGCCTGACATTAAAAAATGAGCAAATAAAATTCTCTTTCTTTGCAGGGCGTGGGGCGGGGGAGGGGGCGCGGTTTACAGTAATTTTATTGTAACAAAGAAAGCAGGCTGCAATAAGTCTACATAATTAGAGCAGATGGTGGTTCTTTCCAATGGGTGAAGCCTGAGCCCAGCTGGTAGCACACAAAGCCTAGAATATCCTCTCTCTTGGTACTTGCTTGTGTGCCTGACTCATGATGTGAGATGAGCGAACGCACAACCACATTCAACAAAGGGAGGAGGTCCAACTGGGCAGAGATGACATCCCAACAGGAGAAAATTACACAATCATTGAAGAGGATGCTGAGATAAAGTGCGGTTACCTACTCTCCATTATTCTTTGCCAAGGAGGGTGAGGGTATGGGATCAGCAGAAAGTTATGTTCTTTTTTTTTTTTTTGAAATGGAGTTTCATTCTTATTGCCCAGGGTGGTGTGCAATAGCACAATCTGGGCTCACTGCACCCTATGCCTCCCCAGTTCAAGCGATTCTCCTGCCTCAGCCTCCTGAGTAGCTGGGATTATAGGCTCCCGCTACTATGCCTGGCTAATTTTTAGTAGAGACAGGGCTTCACCATGTTGGCCAGGCTAGACTCAAACTTCTACCTCAAGTGACCCGCCCAAAGTGCTGGGATTACAGTCAAGAGCCACTGCGCTCAGCCTCTTTATTCTTAAATAAATCCCTATAGGATAGGGTTGTTGGTCAATCACACAGTAGAATGGGATAAAAATTTACATTGGTTAAAACGCTTTGTGCGTAAGGAAAAGAACAGCAATGACAAAGAAGAAAAGGGAGGCTTTTGGTTTTCTTAAATAAGGCAGGAATCTGCATGTTTTCCTTGCTGTAGTGGCAGCACACTCACTGGTTTTCATAAACATAAATTTCTGCAATATGGTCTGTTGATAAGGCTGCTCCATGATGGGAGGACGGACATGAAGCCAAATGTTCATGACACAACTAGGTCTTCTCTTAAACCCTCTAATGTGTGCTATTTCTCAAGAGGAACCCAACAGTGTATGACACATCAGTTAAAGTTTCTGAAATATTGCAATGGCATAATGGACAGATTTCATGGTGTGATGACTTTCTTGCACATGTAAACTCTTGGAGAAAAGTTGGATTAAAAGGACAGGAGAGAGTTTGGTTTAGAGCCACAACGTTCCAGACGCCAGCCACGGATGCCTCTGCCCTATGTCAGTACATGTACTTTTCTGAGAAACATTCAGTCGCTGAGTGTTACACACTGTAGTTGAAAGAAACAACCCACTCACCACCATCCACCCTCTTTCTTTCTGTGTGAAGCTCCCAATAGCAGAGGCTGAAGACAGAAAGGTTGTCTCTGTTTCCTGGCACCAGGGTCATTACTTGGTGACCTGGTGAACGGCATGGACAAGGTAGCCCACGTTGCTGGAGGTGACTCCCGCCACAGACATGCGGCCGTCCTTTATCAGGTAGATGCAGGACTCCTCGGTCAGCCGCTCCACCTGCACAGGCTTTAGGCCTGTGAAACAAAACATGCCAATCTGGTCAGTGACATGTGGCCAATTGTGGGTAGAACCCTCCTTCTTGAGGCTGGAGGCCAGCTGAGTCCGCATGCTAATGATGCGGTCGGCCTTGCAGTTAACTTCTTGCAACCATTGTTTTCGCAAATCTGGAGTGTTCAGAATGGTGGAAACAAACGGGTCCCATTGAGGGGAGGGTTGGAATACATGGAAGGATCAAGATCTTCAACTGTGACTCTACCCTCGAGGCTTCATCCGCGTCTTTGCAAACCGCAGTGAAGCTTGCCATACCCTCACTGTATAAGCCCATGTTCTTGGCGTATGATTGGCAGAGACAAACATTAATGCCCCCCTGTTCGATGAAGTGGCGCACAGCCCAGGCATCCTTGTAGGCATCGCCACTGGCAAAGCCTTGGTAGGCCATGTCGAAGAGCGCAAAGAGATTCTTTTTCTTCACCGCTGTTGCTATTTCCTTCCACTGCTTGGGACCAGGGTCCGTGCCCGTGGGATTATGGGTGCAGGTATGCAAAAGAAGAAGGCTTTGCTCTGGGATTTTTGAAACGTCCTCCACAGCGCCTGTGAAGTGAAAACCGCAAGTCTTGGAGTCATAAAACTGATAACCTTGTCGCCACATGCCAGTATCCCCGAAGATGGCTGTGTGATGTCCCCAGGCCGGTTTGGGCAGAAAGACATCTCGGATGAACTTAAGAAATCTTTGCAGGAAACTGGCAGTGGTCCTTAAGGCACCAGTTCCAGAAATGGTCTGCGCAGTGACAAACCGGCCACTTTTCAAGACTGAGCGGTTCTCGCCCAAGGCTACTTCTGCAGATGCCTTGCAAAATTCAGCCAGCGCCCCAATGGGGAAGCATTCCTTGTCCAAATTTTTGACCGCAATCTGGGCCTCTGCCTTGCGGACGCGAGGCAGCACGTAAGGCTTTCAGTTGTGGTCCCGGTAGGCACTAACTGCCGGATTCATCTTTTTGCTATTGGTGTCCCTCTTAAAGGCTTCGGTGACTCGCAGAATCTGATCTGGTGGTCCCATCTCCACATGGGTCCACCAGGAGCTGGCTCTGGCAGGGGCCGCAGCGGCGAGCCGGGGTGGAAGGCGGCGGCGATCCCGGAGAGGACGCGCCTGGAGCGCAGCGGGGCCGTGGTGGACCGTAGGAGGGCAGTGGGCAGCCGCAGGACGGAGCGGAGGGCAAGCATAAATTCTCTTTTTTAAGGAATTTATAATGGGAAATGTGGAGAGAAGCAGAGTGAGCAGGGAGAGCTGAAACAGGAAATAAGTTATGGGAGAATTCCAGAGAGTTCATGAAAAGCTGAAGTTATGAAGAAGCGGAAACTGAGTAAGATGAAGAAATCCAAGCTATTAGTAGGCAGTGGATTAAGTTAGATGTATGTTTATATACACATATATCTGTATATATACACATGAAAGAATGATTTATTTGATAATGATAACTAGAGAAGCAAATATGCAGAATTTTAATCTTTGTTTGTAGCCTGGGAGGAAAAACAGATTAGTTACCACTTACTCTGAGGTCCCTAGAGACGGTTGGGGATGTATCTAGTTACTAAACCCCATTCCCCTCTGAGTCCTGGCTGTCAGGCCACATGGCTGAATGGCTAACCCTTGATTCTCATGAGATTATCACAAGCGTATCATTTTAATGTGTCATTATATACATAACTCAGATGAATTTCTACTCACTTCTTGGAAAACAGCCTAATGAAAACATAGAGATACTACAACTCACTGCTATATGCAAATTGCCCTCATTGGCAAGTAATTGTTTTATTTATGTAATAGACTAGCCTTTTGAAAAAGCGCACTGATGATGGGCATGGTTTCTGGTTATGCCAGTCCATATTAAGGGACCTGACTTGAACAGATTTTATGTTTTGTCTGTGATGTCTATATAAAGATATGATATTTTCAGGTATTTATTTTTAGGGATGAAAAGAAATCATTGTAAAGTGAAAAATAATGTAACATGATCAACATTTGTAATCATTTAAAATTATATTTGCAGTTGTTTTTACACTGTTTTATTGATAATACATATCGAAATGAGTAAAAAATTCAATGGGAGTCAATGCCATTGGTACCAAATAAGAAAGAACATTACTACATTTTCTAACTTGGCAACATATCAGAATTGTGATTATCTACAAGTTTTGTTATTCAATCAATGGGTGTTTTTATTTTAATTAAATACCTGTTGTTCTCCAGAGATGAGATTATCCTATGAAAACAGTATTTATTGGAATTTTTTTACTGCTACCAAGTACAAATCTCTTACAAATCTTTCCCGCCATCCATACCCACATCCTTCACCCTGTGGGCTCTCAGTGTATATGTCCGTGCATACCTTATGGCAGCAGGGGATAAATGCAGCCAGAGGAAAAAAGAGCTAGCAATCTAAAATTATAGTTGTTATTTTAGCTGCACGCTGATAAAGTTGTAGATTATTCTCTCTTTTTTAAAAAATAAACTTTGACCTGAAACTCAAGAAAATTCTTGAAATCCAACTAGCTCTAATTGTTTCTAAATAAAAAATATAGACTGACATAAACACTGAATGGCTTCTGGGCAATGTATCGTTGCAGGTTAAATACATTTTGCCCTGAAGGCTGCAGTTCATAGTGTATAGATAACAAGAGAAATGAAATTGGTGATCTCAGCTAGTCCAGAGTGGATATTAGCATATATCACCAAACTGTCTCCAAATGTGACCCTATTTGCACTATCAGACTCTGTGTCCTCAGGAAATTGTTGCTAGTGAGAGAAGGGGGGAAAAAAAGAAAAGAAGAGAGGGGCTGATACTGGTGGGAAGGGCATATTAATAAGACTGAAAAAGTAGAACATTTTCCTGATCTAATATTCTTTGCATTCTCTCCCTTCTTTAAGAACAAGGAAGAAGAAATAGCACCTCTTTTCTTAGCCTAAAGGGAGCATAAAGAACAATGTCTTCTAGGAATGCTAGGACATTTCCATTTTTCTCTTTGGTGTTTTTATTATTTTGTGACTAGAGAGAAAAAAAACATTGCCAATATGACTTTTTTTAAGTTTAAGAATCAGCACTCACCAATTATTGCCAAATTTAGCTCCTTGAAAGCGAAAAAAGAAAAAATTCAGCATAGGTATCGAAGAGGAGGCTAGACGGAGAAAGCTCTAATCCTTCAGGAGCCAAATGAATCTATGTTTCTGTACTATTAAGTATAGTAAAAAAGGCCAAAGTCATGGGCATTAGCCCCACAGGGGCCAGTTAGCTAGACTCAAATTCAAGGCCATGGAATATATATCTAACTTTGCTGCTGGCAGTTAATTATATCAATGACTATCAGGAGGAACAAAAAAGTGTCTTCTCAGTGCCTACTTTAACATTGCCTAACACTTTCAGCTCGGCTGTGATAATTGCTAAAAAACTTAAAAAATGGAAACAATTTTAAAATCCTATTAACTTTTAATGTAAACTTATATCCATGAGATGCTATACAAACATGGCATTTGTAAAATACAACTAGGCCTATCTTTTGTATCTAGAATTTTAGTATTTATTTATTCAAAGCTAAGACAAAATAGTATAACTTTTGCCTCACAGTTGCCTTTCCCTTCTAAATTATTCCATAGCCAAATATCAGTCATTAACTTTCCTGACTAAGTCATCCTTAGAACCAGGAAGAAGCACCCACAACTTACCTTTATCTTCAGCTCTAGTATAATTGTCATTGTTTGCATGTAGTAAGACATAAAATGAGTTTACAGTGTTAGAGAAAGGCTACGGTTTCAGGATTAAGCAAAGTTATCATCAACCATAACATGAGAAATTTATACCATTCACAGGAAAATGTTTAATGTAAATTTTTAAAATACAAATTCAAAATGGAAAACCAAGCTTTGCATACTGATAAGGTGATGGGTGGCAATACCAACTGTTGAATCAACTGAAATAAAGACAAACATGACTCAATATTACAATGTGTTAAGGCATAGCTTTCTGTTTCATCCATCACTATTTTTGTACAAATTTTAAAACAGTTTGCTAATTAGCAAATGCTGTCTTCATAACAGACTGTCAAAGTTTGTGAGGAAAAGGTATTTCTTTCCTCCTTTATTTTTTTCTCCTTTCATTTCTTCTTTCTCACCTTCCTTTCTTTGGTTCTCTCTCTTTCCCTTCTTCCTTTCCCTTCTTCCCCACCTCTTCCCTTTAATGTCTAAGTAAGGTCATATCTTCTGTCATGCCTACAGACTAAAGCAGGAAATTCTGGAAGACTCAGGGAGCCACTGCCATCTGACAGAGTCTTCCCAACTGCACTACATACAAGTCAGCAAGAAGAAGCCAGGATTATCTGAGCTTCCTTTTAAGGTTTGTATGAGAAAATAATAACTAAAATTTACTAAGGACTTACTCTATGCCAGCACTGTTTTAACTCTTTTACATAGAATACCCTATTTAATTCTTTAAAAATTTCATCTGGTATAGTTGGGGAAATCAAGGATCAAGAGAGCTACATTAGCTTGTCTGAAGTCTAGGTAGATAACAATTCGAGTCAGGATTAATTTCATTATACTATCTCCTTGTGACCAGGTTTGGGCACAAAGCTCTGAGTCACTCCTACAAAAATGCATCCACGCTGAGAAATCCACAGAAAGGCTATATACCCTAGAGAAGTGATTTTCATCCTTGTTCCCCTACAGATTATTTCAGGCATGAGAAACCAACATAGTCGACACAACTAACTCCAGAAGACTACATGCTCCTATAAACAGATGTGTAATGACAGCACACTCAACATGGATAAATACACTTCAGAATTGGTTTGTAAGGTCCACCATCTGTCTGGTTTGTCCACTCTGAACTTACGAATCTTGATTACAATTGTCATTTGGGATCCACCCAGTTTACACATCTATCTCAAACGATACCTGAAGGAGCTCTTTAGTCTTCTAGTTCCCTAGTTGTGCATGACTAAAGCTATAGTGTTTACTAAACTCTTCTTGAAGCTGAATGTCTAAGACTATGCAGTGGTTTCTTTTTAATGTTAAACACTATGAAAATCCAAGATTGATGGCAACATTGTAAGTGTGATAATAGTAGAAGAGATGTGCAAAAGATAGACGTAAAGGAAGAAGACAATATGGTAATCCACTGAAATTCTATTGCTTGTATATTCATAGCACTTCTTTCCTCCCCATGGAAGTGGGAAGCAGGGTCATAATAATTAACTATGTTATACTTCATTATTAACACTCTCTTAAGGCATTAAAAAAAACTGGCAATATTATGTTTTCCTTATTTTAAACAATTATGTTAAAGGGTTAATCAACATTTCCTGTGAAAAGAACAATGATGTTTAGCCAAATGCTTTTTAAAAAGCAGACAACAAGAAATAGTTTCAATAATTCATATTAATTCAAGTCCTATGGTTAATGAGGCAAATGGAGTGCTCTCAGAGGGGATAAAAGCACATAGCAGCAGCATCAAGAATCTTCAAACCACTGCTGGCAAAGGATACTGTAAGTCCAAAATACCCCCTAACCACCTACTATTCATACTTTACACTTGGGATAAACTTAATATCATTCTAGTTTTGCAGATGGTAAGCTAAAACAGTGCCTATACAATTAGAACACAGGCAAGCAACTGCTTATACTCTTCTTCGTTTTTATGGTTCTTAGCCATCATGATGCCATCCAAGTTGTCTGAAGTTTTCACTACATTAAACATACACTCATTTGATCAGGCACAAAAAAGAGTGAGACTGTGACCATCTCTGCACAGTCCAGCAATTAAACTTTTGTAAGGCTAAAAATATATCAAAGTTGAAGATCAGATCATGGACTGGATTACCAAATGGAATGATGAATAGTCAGTCCGAATTGTTTAGAAAGATGATTGATTCATCAGAGATAAACCTGGTAAGGTGTAAGTACATGTTCATTTTACTAACATTTATTAGGCAACAACTATAAACTGTCTGTACTGCACCAGGCACTAGAGATAGGATAAAGAAGAAGACTTCCCCTGTGGGTTCTAAAATTCTCCTGGGGCTGACAGAGACCACTGCTATTCAGTTTGATTTCATGTAATAATGCAGGCTTCTCTGGGAACTCAGTACTCTGAGGAAAGTAACAAGAGTAAAGAAAGGGAATTCAACTTTATAAAGAGGAGTTCTTTGTGAGCTGAGTTCTAATGAATGAGTGGGAAAGAAGGTGAAGTTGCACCTATTGCACCAAAGATTCATTGATTCATTGATTCACCAGCAATGTACTAAACCTCTATTTAGTACCGAGCTCGTCATAGGGTTTTAGGAGTATAATGATAATCAAGGCATGGTTCCTGCCCTCAGGTTGCTTATAATCTGGTAAGCACTGAAACCCAGAGTACATAAACAGATCCCCTCTTCCTCACTTCAGAAAAGAATACACACATGTGTGCACACACACATATGAAAAAGCATGCTGAATTAAAGGAAAGGTACATAATTTGATGTGGCTGGAGCAGAAGGCACATGAAAGAATGTGAATACCTAGTCCCATCTCTTCTTCTTTCCTAGTGCTCATTCTTTGATATGGTTTGGCTCTGTGTGCCCACCCAAATATCATGTTGAATTGGAATCCCTAATGTTGGAGGAGGGGGCTAATGGGAGGTGATTGAATCATGGGGGCAGATTTCCTCCCTGTTGTTCTCGTGATAGTAAGTGAGCTCTCACGAGATCTGATCGTTTGAAAGTGTAGCACTTTCCCCTTCTCTCTCTCTCTCTCCTGCTCCCATGTAAAGATGTGCTTGCCTCCCCTTCACCTTCTGCCATAATTGTAAGGCCTCCCAGCTATGTTTCCTGTACAGCCTGCAGAACTGTGAATCCATTAAACCTCTTTTCTTCACAAATTACCCAGTCTCAGGTAGTTCTTTATAGCAGTGTGAGAACAAACTAATACATTCCTCCTCTTCATTCCTTACTGCTTCCTTCTGGTGTTAATTATTTTATATCTGAGTCAGTGCAACCACATCCAAACTGGCTTTTTTTTTCCTCTCTCTTCAGCCTCACTAACTTCCAAAAATGCCATACAATTCTTACCTTAAAGTTCTCATTATTTTAGAATAAACTCCTCAGGAAGACATTCAAAGGCTTTGATGAACTTGCCCCTACTCATTTCACCCATTTCTCCTCCCCACCACATACACACTGCCCTTTCTTGTACCTAATGTTTTCTCTCTACCAAACACATTGGCCCAATGTTGTCTTCTTTCCCCAACCTCCAAGTTTTGCACCCTCTGCTTTCTGTATGTAGAATGTCCTTACCTTTTTCTGTATCTAGGGAATACATCTTCATCTTTGAAGACTCTCCTTTAGGAAGCCTCCATGCTCTCCCAGGCTGTGTAGACGCTCCCTCCTATGCACTCCCACAAATCCATGTGGTTACAGCAAGTATAGGAAAGTTTATGCTATATTATTTTCACTATTCTGTTGTCTGTGTCCTTTACTGGACCTAGAGCCCCCAGAAAATAAGGAATGAATTTTTTGTTGTTATTGTTACAGCGGCATCACTATCTTGTTTGTACCCTGTCTGACAAACAGTAACTGTTCAAAACATATTTGCTTAATTTATTCATTAATTGTTGATCCTAACGTTTAAAGTATTCTAGATAACATGCTAAAATTATATTCTCTATACCAGTGTTCAGTCAAGAAAAAGTAGTCTTGATTCCTTAAAGGGTCAAATAGAAATATTTTAAACTTGCTCTCTGTTACAACTATTCAACCTTGCCATGGTACACAAAAGCAGCCATAGGTATATGCAGATGAATTGGCATGGCCCAGGGCCAAGAAAATTGTATTTACAAAAGCAGATGGCCAGTATGAAGGCTATAGTGTGATGGCCTCAGCTCTATACCATAGGTCACAATCTCACATCCCACAGGTTAGAGCTGCTCTACGAATCCATTTTCATTTTGGCTGTAGAGAGACAATTCTTTATGGGTCTCTCAGGTTTCTGTGTATCTTACAAGCAGAAGTACTGACTGCCTTTGTTTTTCCATACCGTCTTTACAGAGATGTTTGTGTAGCGAACAGACCTGGAAAATAGTGCCTCCTCCCAGAGTAGATGGCAGGCAAACTTACTGCCCATTATAAAATATTCAGGTCCCAAAACTCAGGGTAATTCTCCTGTACTACAAACCACTGTGTGTATAGCTCTCGCTGTCTTTCGATCCCCTTCACGTCCCTGTTGGAATCGGGTTCAGGGAATGAAGGCACATGTTGACGGTGGCTACTGTTATTACTATGAGTAATAAAGTTCTTTATCTTTCATGTCTTCTGCCAACACCCATGAAACTACAACAGGCCAAGTTTTTAGCTTGCAATTAGCATAAAATGTCAGCTGCTTCAGCGTTCTTGACAGTTTTTCTTACATCGTACTTTAAATAATTTGAGCTAATCATTTAAAATTAAGAGATTTTACTCAAAAAAAATCAAATGTTACCTTCTCTCGAAAAACTAAAATATTTGGCAACGTTGGACATGCGTTTTTATATGGCAACAAATGACAAGGACTGAGGGGGAGCTGCCTCTGGGATCCCCCACCTCTGGACTGTTTCCTGCCCAGTCATTGTTTCACTGATTTATATTCCTTGTCTGGCTTCTAAGGGCATTTGAGTTTGTGACCTTGCTTGAACGAATAAGGTGTCAGCAAATGTATTTAGGCATGGAATTAGGTTAGATTTGTGCTTTAGAAAGATAGCTTCACAGAGTCATTGACAATATGAAGATGAATTACAGTGACAGAAATCTAGAATAAAATGTTGGAGTATAAAAAAACATGTGAAGGGGGCTCAACTAATATAACAGCAGGTAGAGTAGATAAATAGGAAATGATTCCATGAAATTGTCAGAACTTGGTGCCATATTGGTATATCTTGGGAGAGAGAAGGACACTGAATTATGTAAGGGTTTTTAGTCTGGATGATCTGTTGGATAGTGATGCCAATAGTTGAAAGTAAAATCGGGAGGAACTTGATGAAATTTTGATGGAGTAAGAGAAGTTTACAGGGAGGGCTAAGAACCTGACAAGCTGAAGGAGCCTAAAGGATATTCAGCTAGACACGTTAATCGCAGTGCTGTCTAGCTCTGGAGCAGGTTGTCCATGGATTAACCTCAGGGAGTCCATATAACTTGAGACCCAGAATATAAAACCTTATATGCTTATTGAATAGGCATTTTTTTTTATTCTTCTGGAAAGTGTTGCTGCCTCTAATTAGACTTTCAAAGGGACCTGTGGTAACTCTGCAGAAAAAAGTTTGGAGTTTTAGATGTGAGAGTTATCCACAAAATAGTTGAGATTGTCCTCTGGGATGTGTCCATAGTAAGAATATAAAGGAAGCAGACTAAGAAAAAGTCACAAGAAAAATAAATACAAAATAATTTGTTGAGACAGAAACAGAAGTTTCAAGAAAGAATGTTAAGACTTCAGAGAAATCCATACGATGTAGGCCTGGAAAGAAGCCATTAAATTTAGCGACTGGTAACCTATAGCAAGCATGGAAACCAGGCTTTGGTGGGATTTTTTTTGTTTATTTTTTAAAAAGGAAGATTAGAAAGTAGAGGCAGCATAAGAAAGCTATTTTTATGGGTTGTCTGAGGATTAGGTTGAAAGGTTAAGTTTTAAACATGTTTGTGGGGATTACTTAGGGGATAAAAGAACTTGAATATATTTGTAATTAAAAGGGAGACAACTAAGGAGAAAGGTAATTGAAGATGTTCTAACAAGGACAAAGAATATTAATGTGTGAGTCCTCCAAGCATCTTTAAATTCCCCTACCTATTAAGGAAATTCTGACATTTTTACTTCTCCCCACCCCATGCCCCACATTCTAATCTCCCGGCTAGCTTTACCAGACATTTTAGGGTATTGGGGGTTGGGGAAAAATCAGCTAAGAGATTGGAAGACTTGTATCAGAAAGGGTAGTTTACTGAAATGAGAACATAGAACAAATTAAAAGGAAACAGAAAACTAGAAAAGGAAAAAAGTCCCTCCTAAAGGCAACTTATATCAGAAAACTGAAAGTTTTGAAGTAGGAAAAAGGGGTTTCAAAGCATCTAGGCATGGGAGAAAGTGGTAAAGCAAGAGAAATTACAAAAAATGGATATAAAGTGGTACTGTGAATTTTGAACAGGATCTCCTTTTGTGCTCTTCAAGAGCTGAAATTAAAGATTTGGGTGACATTTTACTAACATTGTTTGCTGGACTGTGTTTCTTTGAATATCACACAATATTTAGGCTGGGCCATTTGGGGTTGTAGTGTTTATTTGAGTTACAAAAAAGTGAGACGGTTATAGGTCAGAGCAATGCCAGAACCTCTCCAAATCCCAGGGCAGGACAGCAGCAGTGCTTACACTGACAGTGACAAAGGGGAGGCAAGCCCCATAATTGCGGCTTAGTCCAGGAGGGCTTTTGGTTTCTCCCAGGAAAGAATTCAAGGGTGAGCCGGAAGTGTTAGAGTGCACCTTTGATTGAAGCAGCAGTGTAGAGCAGCTGCATACAGCAGCACCAGAGGTACTGCACCTTGCAGAGCAGGGCTACCCCATAGGCAGTGTGCCCAGAGTGGCAGCTCTGAGGCAGTTATGCAGTCATATTTACACTTTTAAATACATGCAAATTAAGGGGTAAATTATGCAGAAATATCTAGAAAAAGGATGGTAACTTCCAGGTCGTTGGGTCATTGTCATGGAAAGGGGTGGTAACTTCCAGGTGTTGTCATGGCAATGATAAACTGACCTGGCACACCCTTGGACATGTCTTATGGAAAACTGCTACCACCCTATCCCTATTTCAACTATCCCTCCTTTTTGTCGGGGGTCCAAGCCCCACCTCCAGAATTAAGTCCTGCCTCCTGTCTAAACAGGATGTACAATTATGAAGCCAATAGTAGAGAAGAGATAGAGTGGTGAACAGAAAATGATCATGTCCTTTAGCCTTCATCCTAAAAACAAAGGCAGTTGAAAGGAAAGAAAGACAACAGAATGACTGTCTTCTTTGTGCTTTGATTAGATTTTTACTGATTACCACCTCTGCCACCTCCTGCCCAAGCCTGGGGTAAGAGAACAAATACTGGAAATAAAACAAAAGAAAAGAAAAAATAACATTTATGAGTGAAGCAAAGCTAAGAATGAGGGAAAAAGTAGAAAAAAATGCTATTTGACCACGAGTTCTGTCTTATTTTCCTTCCCTTGAAATCATCCGTATTTCCATTGCTTGTCCAGCCCAAACTATTGTGGGGAATAACAATAAAAGAAGAAACAAAAAGGGGTGGGGGCGGGGGAAGATAAACCACATCCCATAAAAACTCCTATTTTAACTTCTTCCCTTTCCTTCTTCATTCTTACTTAACACCATCCACTTAAACCTCACCCTGCACCTTCCACCCTCAGAGATTCTATTTGACTTGTCATTCATATTCTACTCCTAATGCCATACTGCTCTACCTCAAAATCCTAGAACCAACACCAGTGGTTTCAAGCTGAAGAAATCCCGTCGTCCTCCAGCCATCATGTAGGAAGAGTTCCAGAATCTATGACTAGGATTGAAAGTGGCAAGACATGCTTCTATACCCGGAATTTGAAGTACTAAGTTTCTGTTCCCATAGTCACATGGTTTTTGCCTTAAATTCTTTCCAAGTTCTAAACAAGCAATTTATATATGTTTAGACAAGACAATGCTTAGTGTAACATATGTGGGAGGGGGAGGAGCAAGAGAGGAGGGTGCTGTTTCTATTTGGAAGGATTCAGCTTGTTTTGTAACCATTTAGTAAAACATTTTCTTTGTTTGACTTCAGTGTTTTTTGATATGTACTTAAAATTCAGCATTAGCAAAGTGCCAGTGTAAACTGGTTTATTTTTCTCTTTGTAATTTATCAGCCACTGTTTTTAGTTGCATGAGGCTTTAGGGGATATGTTGAAGTACCTACTTTTCATTATGTTTTAATTTCTATGAATACTATGCAAAATTGAGTGATACTGTCTCAATAAATGGTAAATGGTAAACTAAAAATTTGTGAGTTAAAACTTCATCAAAAAAATATCTTTGAGGTGAATTTAAGCAAAGAGTATAATCCCACACAATTGCAACTATTTATTAGAGACTTGGGGAGTTAATTTCAAACTGGATTAAGAGCCATAAATTTGTAGTTTGGATCCAGGTCAGCCGAAATGTCTGAAAAATTTGCTAACTTAATAGAATGACTCTATACAAATTGATCGGTTTATTTTTTGTCCTGGCAGAAATCTCTTCATAATCAAACAGAAAAGTTAAGAAGCCAAATTCACAAAATATTTGCCATCATTTGTCTTTGTGTTTCTGATTATTTTTGTACCTTGGAATTCATTTGTCTTCGACAATCATATAAAATAAACAGTAAAACATGTTTTTTATTTGTTCAGATTTGAGCTGTAGACATTCCTTCTCAGTAATATTAAATAAGTTATTTAATTCACTTCTGTTTAAATATTGATAAAGTTTATTATTTGTACTCCAGATTTTTCCACAACCTAGAATAATTTAGATAATTAATAGAATTTTTGATACATTTTAGAATAATTTAAATTAATATTTAATTCACAGTTCTGTTTGATATCATATAAAGTAATGATAAATATGAGTATTTGGGCAACCAGTAATTCTTTAATAGCATTATCTTATGGAGATAAAAATGTTTAAATATTAATTAATTTGGTACTATTAGGACTGCATAGTTATTAGGCATTTCCAAATTTGGAAGAATTTTCATTACACAGTAACTGGATAATGAAGAAAGAAAACTAAATGCCCTCCTCTAGTCCTTATAGGGGACACATCAAATGAAATTTCCTAATAATCTAGGGATGTTTCATAATTGAGTACTTAGTAGTCATCCAGAAATAGCAAATATAAGCCTTCATTATTGACTAGGGTTTTCAGAGTACATCCACTTCTGTCTCTACACCAAATAGGTTTTCATTACTCAAGTAACATATGGCAGTAAATGAACCAAAAGAAGAACATGTTGCATTATTTTTCTACATTAAGTGCTGACATTATCTTTGCCACACTGTGTGTGCGGTTTTACGTAATGAGAATCTGTTCAGAGACAGTTGTGAGGTATACATTCTGTTCTAGCTTTTACCTTTTTGAAGGAGCCCATTTTCAAAGTAGCTTACAGTTTGTGAATTATGCCCAATTTAATTATCATTCAGTGCTTTAGAAATCTACTCCTAAATGGCTGCTATTAACATAAACAAGTCAATTTACATGTCACAGGGAAGTTCAGGTTAAAAGAAAATGTATAATGTATATCTGTATATTTGTGATTTACTCTAAGTACTTTCTTTCTTTCTTTCTTTCTTTCTTTCTTTCTTTCTTTCCTTCTTTCTTTCTTTTTTCTTTCTTTCTTTATCTCTCTCTCTCTCTCTCTCTCTCTCTCTCCTTCCTTCTTTCTTTCTTTTTTGTTTTATTCGAGATGCAGTCTCACTCTGTTGCCAGGCTGGCAGTGGCTGCCATCTCGGCTCACTGCAACCTCTGCCTCCCAGGTTCAAGTGATTCTCCTGTCTCAGCCTCCCGAGCAGCTGGGACTACAGGTGCACACCACCACACCCAGCTAATTTTTTTTTTTGTATTTTTAGTAGATGCAGGGTTTCACGATTTTGGCCGGGATGGTCTCGATCTCTTGACCTTGTGATCCACCTGCCTTGGCCTCCCAAAGTGTTGGGATTACAGGCATGAGCCACCATGCCCGGCCTCTAAGTACGTTTTCATTGAACAAAAAGAACGATGAATAGATGCACTGATTTTTCTCCCTATCAATTTTGCCCTTAAAATAGTAATATTTAATAGATAATGATGACCTTCACAATCAGTCACATATATGTATTGAGCACTACTATGTGTAAACATCATCCTGGGCAAGGGCCTTCTAAGTCTCTGCTTTGGCAAAAATGACTCTAAGTTAATTTTGCCCTAAATCTTTGAAGTAACAACTGTGGAGGTTTAGCGGGGAGTAAGCACCACCTTCAAAGGACAGGGCTGTCTGGCACACAAAATAAGTATCTTTTCCATTTTGAAATGAAACTTTACAAAATGAAATAAAACCTTAAATGTAATGTAATATAAATACCTAAAAATAAGTTCTAATTAAAAGAGTTGAAACTGCTTGAAATGTGTCCCTGAATGGATCAAGCTAGCAAGAACATAGGCAAGAATACTACTACGAAGCTGAAGAAGAAAACAAATGAATTGAAACCTGACTTTAGAATCATTTACCCATTTCTCCTTCAACCTTTTAAAATTAGGAAATTTCACCATGCTCAGGGAAAAAAAAATGTGGAAGAGAACTATAAGTGTATTTTTTACAGTGGTCAATAAGCATCACAAAAAACATTAAATGAAATTTGATGAGTGACTCAATTTCAGCATAAAAGATGTGCGGTTATTCAGTTGTAATGTCTTTTTCCTGGGATTACATGAGAGTAAAGTTTACACCTTCAGGGAATTTAAATTTAGTTGTATGGAAGGAGAACATGTGAAACATAAAGAAACATTTCCAAAAGAGGCTGTAGCATGATCTCCTTTTACGGCGGTCTCCTGGGAGCAGCGCTTTGGTTTTGGCTGTCTACAAAGCAGCCTCATAAATTAAAATATAAAACATTCATTCAAGCTAAAATTAGGGGCTCCTTGTCTGATTCCAAATTACTTCAGTGGTAATATTTTCTGGTTTTGTTATTAATACATGGACATGTCTCTTATTCTATTGAGAAGTACAGGAATGGTTTCACTCGGTGGCTTTCAAAATCTGAGAACCTTCATATGCAAAAAAAAAAAAAATGAAGCTGATTATGACATAAACTTATAATTATCACTTAAGGAAAAATATAAAAAGACAGGATTTACATCGATTGGAAACCTGTCAACATTAGTGGGGACATGGCATCTTGTTCATTCATTCATTCAATTATTCATTCTTTCAACAGATACTTATTGTATATTTGCTAAGGGTCAGAATATAGCCATGAACAAATTCCTTCAAGGGGTCTAGCTTAAATTCTATGGCAATACGATGGAGAGCAAAATAAAGATTTTTCTCTGCCTCTGAAGAGAGTGCAGAATCTGATCATTACAATAACAGCAAAAAGGAGGAGGAAGAATATGAGGCAAAGAAGGAAATGGGAAGGATTAATTAATCTTTGGATAGCAAGGTTGGGAATAGCTGTTGTTATAATGAAAACCTCCCTTTTTCCAGTTTATTTGTTTTCTGTCAGGTATCTCAGCCAAATATTTTATATTTTCCAACTATTGTAGTTACACTTTGCTTCATTTTGGGCACAGTTTTTAATGGCATAATCTTTAATTATTTTCTTTAAACAAAGGCACCTGCTAAAAGATTAAGCTGAAAGTACAGTCTTAAGATAGAAGAAAAGGAAACACTCAATTTGGAAAAAAGAAAACTTCTCTGGCAGCAGTATAATCTTAAAAAAATAATTAATTGTTCACAAATATCTAAAGTTTTAACATACTTATGAAACTATCCCCTGGAATTTAGCTTCCTTGAAATTCTAAGACTGTCCTTTAAAATGATCAGAAATGACTCACCAAACTCTTTCATCTCCTTGTACCTTTAACATTTATTATTAAAAATCCCTTTTAAACTTGACGGATTTGTTTTAAAAAACTGCATTACTAAACTAAGGGCCAGAGTGGAAGGCATTTCTCTGGTAGCCTTAAAAAGAATGCAGTGCTATCGTGTTCGTAGTTTAATCTGCCAGGATTCCATAGCCAAGAAAAGATGGGTGTCAGATCTCTACACATAATCTTCAGAACATCCGGAACTGAGAAATGGAGCTTGAGCAAATGAAAACAAGATAAAACTAAAGCAAGCCTGCCTTTAACTTTATAAGAAAGTGAATCAAATGATGTAGAGAGAAAGAAAAAAAACCTCTTATGGGTTTCAGAATTTGGACTGAGACATGACAACTCTGTTTCCTGCCTCTTTGTTCGGTGCAGATATTGGTAATGGCACCCATTGAAATGAGAAGAAGGAATGAAGGCATGCCAGAGAAACTTTTTTCCCCCCAAATCTGATTGAAACACTAACAGGAGCCATAGTTCTACAAAAAAGAGGGAAACAAATGGGGACAAAACACCCACAGATGCAACTGAAGCTCCCCACACAGTGCTGGTAAAATGTTCTAGATCTGATACCTCAAAACTTATCTAAAAAGAAGAGAGGAGCTGCCTGAAAAATTAAATATTCTTTATAGAGAAAACGATAAGGAAAGGAATACCTGTCACTTCATCCTACTTGATTAAATTGCAAATAGCTATTCGAAGTGAATAATTTTATGCATTTACACACCTAGTTAAACATGTAAATTTTGCATCAGCATAATGAAAACAAATGCAAATGCTGTTGTTGTACCTATGTTAAAGAAAATACTTAAACGGGAGAGATTGTATGTCAAAACGGTAGGCTCCCATAAAATTCCCCAATTACTAACAGTAACTCAATTACTGTTCATGAAGTATCTGTCCTAAAAGTCTCCCTTTAAATACAAATTTTAAGAGGACATTTAGAAATATTATTGAGACATATTGCAACTCTGATCATTTTTCTAAAGGTCCTTTGTATCTTAGCATAACCCAAGTCATTCTTTACATCACTTGAGTCTCCTTTTT
>NW_012101543.1:95387-112231 GCF_000951045.1 Mandrillus leucophaeus | reverse complement strand
AAAAAAAATGAAGCTGATTATGACATAAACTTATAATTATCACTTAAGGAAAAATATAAAAAGACAGGATTTACATCGATTGGAAACCTGTCAACATTAGTGGGGACATGACATCTTATTCATTCATTCATTCAATTATTCATTCTTTCAACAGATACTTATTGTATATTTGCTAAGGGTCAGAAATATAGCCATGAACAAATTCCTTCAAGGGGTCTAGCTTAAATTCTATGGCAATACGATGGAGAGCAAAATAAAGATTTTTCTCTGCCTCTGAAGAGAGTGCAGAATCTGATCATTACAATAACAGCAAAAAGGAGGAGGAAGAATATGAGGCAAAGAAGGAAATGGGAAGGATTAATTAATCTTTGGATAGCAAGGTTGGGAATAGCTGTTGTTATAATGAAAACCTCCCTTTTTCCAGTTTATTTGTTTTCTGTCAGGTATCTCAGCCAAATATTTTATATTTTCCAACTATTGTAGTTACACTTTGCTTCATTTTGGGCACAGTTTTTAATGGCATAATCTTTAATTATTTTCTTTAAACAAAGGCACCTGCTAAAAGATTAAGCTGAAAGTACAGTCTTAAGATAGAAGAAAAGGAAACACTCAATTTGGAAAAAAGAAAACTTCTCTGGCAGCAGTATAATCTTAAAAAAATAATTAATTGTTCACAAATATCTAAAGTTTTAACATACTTATGAAACTATCCCCTGGAATTTAGCTTCCTTGAAATTCTAAGACTGTCCTTTAAAATGATCAGAAATGACTCACCAAACTCTTTCATCTCCTTGTACCTTTAACATTTATTATTAAAAATCCCTTTTAAACTTGACGGATTTGTTTTAAAAAACTGCATTACTAAACTAAGGGCCAGAGTGGAAGGCATTTCTCTGGTAGCCTTAAAAAGAATGCAGTGCTATCGTGTTCGTAGTTTAATCTGCCAGGATTCCATAGCCAAGAAAAGATGGGTGTCAGATCTCTACACATAATCTTCAGAACATCCGGAACTGAGAAATGGAGCTTGAGCAAATGAAAACAAGATAAAACTAAAGCAAGCCTGCCTTTAACTTTATAAGAAAGTGAATCAAATGATGTAGAGAGAAAGAAAAAAAACCTCTTATGGGTTTCAGAATTTGGACTGAGACATGACAACTCTGTTTCCTGCCTCTTTGTTCGGTGCAGATATTGGTAATGGCACCCATTGAAATGAGAAGAAGGAATGAAGGCATGCCAGAGAAACTTTTTTCCCCCCAAATCTGATTGAAACACTAACAGGAGCCATAGTTCTACAAAAAAGAGGGAAACAAATGGGGACAAAACACCCACAGATGCAACTGAAGCTCCCCACACAGTGCTGGTAAAATGTTCTAGATCTGATACCTCAAAACTTATCTAAAAAGAAGAGAGGAGCTGCCTGAAAAATTAAATATTCTTTATAGAGAAAACGATAAGGAAAGGAATACCTGTCACTTCATCCTACTTGATTAAATTGCAAATAGCTATTCGAAGTGAATAATTTTATGCATTTACACACCTAGTTAAACATGTAAATTTTGCATCAGCATAATGAAAACAAATGCAAATGCTGTTGTTGTACCTATGTTAAAGAAAATACTTAAACGGGAGAGATTGTATGTCAAAACGGTAGGCTCCCATAAAATTCCCCAATTACTAACAGTAACTCAATTACTGTTCATGAAGTATCTGTCCTAAAAGTCTCCCTTTAAATACAAATTTTAAGAGGACATTTAGAAATATTATTGAGACATATTGCAACTCTGATCATTTTTCTAAAGGTCCTTTGTATCTTAGCATAACCCAAGTCATTCTTTACATCACTTGAGTCTCCTTTTTAAGTCAAAGACGGTTCTATATTCTAAAATTGCTGCTTCAACAGTCGTCAATAGTATAACACCCAATTTGAAACAGAGATGAGCAGTTTATAGAGATTTTGGCTTGTTTCTTTTTTCCTTAGTTGGTGTATGAGCTACGCTACTTAATCTACTTAATTACTTGCTTCTAGGCTTTTCTAACATATCATTTGATCATGGAAAGCGGGTCTCCTATTAAAGCATAAAATAGCATATTTTTTCTTCAAGGGCTCAACCTATTTCTTCAAAAGAATGAGATGATTAGCCTCACATGCTCTGCCCTTCCACAGGGGTTACAGGACACTGGCATAAACTTCACCTGAGACGAGATGTACCACTTCATTTTTCCTGGGAAAGCTAGCACTCTGTATCAGCCTTAGCTGCATAAATCCACGTAGGAACATGGCCTGGATTGAGTTTTGGAGGGGTTGAGGAAGAAGAACCAGGAATAGCAATGTTTTCAACTTTTTGTTTCTTGGTATCACAATGGTAATAATTTTCTTCTCTCTGTGCTGCTATAAAAAATACAGCATCCTGGATAACTGAGCAAATGCATGTTTACTGGCAGATGATGGGTTCCAGGGAGAGATACTAGGAAGTGCTCCCATTTAGGACAGGTTTCAGAATAACCACTATGACTATTTCAGCTCAGCCAAAAGTATTTTCTTATCCCATAATTTTGGATTTTAAAAAAAATATCTTAAATATGAGTGAAATAACGATAACTCAAAAGTACACTCAAAGTAGTGTTTCCTTTTATCTGAAAGTACATTGGAATCCTTCACAATGATATGATGGAAGATGAAAAAATTCACCCATTTTATGGATCATAGCCTAGAGCTTCTAACTTTTACTTATGTGATTGCTTTGCTTTAAAGAATGTGACATTTGCAGTTGTCTATTATTTTCCAATATCCAAAATCAGTCCTTTGGAGATATTCCATAAAATGTGATTATAAAGACTATTATCTAGACTAGAATTGGTAGAAATGCAGATTCCTGAGCCCCACACCGGAATTTCTGGGGGAAAGAAGTCCCAAGACTGTGCTACTATAACACATTACCAAGGGAATTCTTACAACAGCACACAGAGTTTGAGAACCATGGCTTTAGAGGTGGCTAAATTACAGTAAAAATGGTTACAACCAGGACTATTAACAGGTGAAAAACAGTTATAGGTAAGGAAGCAGAGAAAATTGGCTAAATTTTCTCAAGAAAGTCTTTGGTCCACAACCTAGTTAAAACTCCCTTTTCTAAAAATTCAGAAAGCAATTAGAAAAACTTTGATTGCACTGAGACATAAAATATGAAATAAAATTTACAGAAATTGAAATATTTGTGTACAAATAACTGAAGAGATTCTTTTCTCACCAAACTCTGCTTTCTCTTTTCACTTTACCATGATGTGGTGTGAGAATGTACGTCTTGATTTCAGATCATTGCTGTAATGAGCTTTTCGTTCCTTTTCCATTTGCTGCTGTTGCTTCCCTAGCTTGTTTTTACTTGATTAACACTACCTCATTTCCATGATTAAAAAGAACTATTATTTGTTCCATGAGTCTTCTGTTTCTCTCGATGCCTATCAATTTCTGTTTCTTATTTTTGGTTAAAAAAGGAAAAGCCTGTGAATAGTGGGATCTGATTTCAAGACTAGCCCTTGAGAAGAAATTTCCTAAAATGCCAAACATTTGATTCCAACAGCAAAGGATGAAGGTTCAGTGGTTCTCATCTTTCCCCTTCTGGTATAGGATTAAATATTTCTTTCTCTTCTAAGAAGACAAAACTTATTCTTAGATAAGAGCATCTAAGTTATTCCCTTTCTATAATCCATAACTTCTTCCTCTTTTAGCAGTGCCAATTAATAGCTGCTAAGCTTTAGAAATCTTTGTGGTTTGTCAGTGCTTTTCCATTATACAGATTTTGTAAAAGGTCTTACAGGACTTCTTGTTTGTGTCTCTTTTAACTTCCATACATTTTCTTTTCTTTTTATTTTTATTTTTTCCTTTTATAGGCATTCAGCATTATCATTTTCATTCTCCTACCAAAGCAACCATTCCAATGCATTTGACATACATTATTTTGGTCTTAGGTGTTCCTGAAAATATTTGCTTTAGAACAGAAAACCAAATACCGCATGTTCTCACTTATAAATGGGAGCTAAACATTAGGTATTTGTGGACATAAAGATGACAATAGACATGGGGCACTACTAGAAGAGAGAGGGAGAGAAGGAGTTCAAGGTTGAAAAACTAACTACTGGATACTATGCTCACTTCGCGGGTGACAGGATCAGTTGTACCCCAAACCTCAGCATCATGCAACATACAAAGATTCAGGTAAAAAAATGCCCCTGATTCTAAAATAAAAGTTTAAATTATTTCAAAAAATTAAAATGTGCATTGCTGTTTTGTGTGCATAAACTTTAAATGGCATTGTGTTATAGTTTACTGTTCTTATCTTTGCACTCAGTGTTATATTTTAAAGATTCACACATGTTTCTGGATATTCACCTATCTGGTTCCATTATTACTGAATGCTGCAGAGTACAGTGTGTAATACATGCTGCCAACCACACTAGATCTGTCCACTCCCCTAGAGTTAGACACTTCGATTGCCTCCAATTCTCCGCCACCAGAAATAACACTAACATTAGCATCATTTAACAAATCCCCTTACACACCTCTCTGAGAATTTCTCTATGGTACATGCCTAGGAGCAGAATTGCTGGACTGTAGGTGAGTATATATCTGACTTGGCTAAGTATGACGGACAGCTTTCCAGAAAGGTTGCTCCAATTCACATGCACCTGTAGCACAGGAGACTTGCTACACATCCATATCCCTGCAACATTATATTTTATCCAGTTTTCTAATTTCATATTTTTGTCATATAAATACATAAACAGTATATAAAGAAAAGGGGACTATAATTAATCAACAGCTCTTACTGATTGTGACAAATGCTTTACCTTAAAGTAGATGGTGAAATTTCAAAGCAAATGATACATCAATTCAGTGTTCAGGGAGCATGCATTATAATGGATAAGAGAGACAGAAGTCAGTATATTCTAAAAGCTGTCGATAGCAGAATGAATACAGTTTTGGAGATGCACAAAGGTAAATCATATAGTCCAGACTAGTAGAATCAGGGCAAGTTTTCTGGAAAAAAAAGTGACCCTGAGGGATGAAAAAGTAAGTACACTTACTAGATTCTTGACTGAAAATGGCCATTTTCTGCTTGGAAAATTTATCCTCTTACACTGAAAATGCATTGTTGGTAATCACGCTTATAAACCTACATATACTATGAGTATCAAAGTTCCAAATCGCCTTGCATTTTATTTTATTGGTAATTATTTCTTTGAATTCTGTTCTTTTCTTCAACATTTATTTTTGATGCAGAGGGTACATGCGCAGGTTTGTTTCCTGGGTATATTGTGCGATACTGATGTTTGGGGTAGGAATAATCCCGTCATTTGAGTACTCAGCATAGTACTCAATAGTTCGTTTTTCAATCCTCTTCACCTACCTCCCCTTCTATTTGTCCCCAGTTTCCACTGTTGCCATCTTTGTGTCCTTGAAGACCAAATGTTTAGCTCCCACTTATAAGTGAGAAAACACAGTATTTGGTTTTCTGGTCCTGTATTAATCGGCTTTAAGATAATGGCTTCCAGTTGTATCCATGTTGCCACATTTCAAAAGATGAGTGGGGAGGTTTGTTATCCTGGATGTTATAGGACATGGTGTTAGGAATATTGGTATTAATTATCTTCACTTTATATTAAAGAAACAAAGCTTCACAAAAGTATATTGCTTAACTCCATACAGCTGGTACGTATTTGGCACAATCAGAATTTTAACAAATGTTTGTTTGACCTCAAAGTTTATGCCTGTTTGTTGCTATTACACTGGTTTTAAAAAGGCAATAAATATATATACAGTAAAAATTGATATAAGAATTTTCCATGAGTTGGCTGAATTCTGTTTCAGTGGTTTAGGAGACTATTACTAAGGACCGAGAACAATCTGGTTTTCTGTTTTAATGATGATTTTCACGTTTGCCCTAAAAATCAGAAATAGTTTTCTTTAAAATGCTGGTATGTACCCATGGAATTTTTGTATTTTGCAAAAATTTTGTATTTTGTATTTTGCCTCTATGCAAAATACTAACACATACTTCCAACAGGAAACTTGTTTCCATTAATAGTCATATAGGTCCCATTCATGCAAGGCCTCTGAACTGTGGAGACAATCATAGCTTGCAAAAGGCAACTTTACATAATATAACCTCTAAATATAACGAAATGTTAATTAAACATTTTGTCAATTTTGTCAATATCCTTGCAAAGAATTTTAGAGATTAACATATTTCTGTTTGTTAGTCCAGGTCTTACAATTAATAAGTAATTACTAGTAGTCATACTCAAACTTACGAAATACACAAAGTGTACAAAAAGACACTATTTTTGTAATTAAGGCAATAATTTTTCAGATCTTACATATGTTCCAAAGCATAAATCCTCTTGAAAGAAGGTATCATGGGAATTAAATATGCCAACTCATCAACATGCATCACAGAGATGTCTAAATATTTAAAAATAACACTAAAGGAAATTCAGTGCTTTCCACATGGTATATTCTGCATTCATAAGCATGTGAAGGACGGTGGTTTTTGTTAAATTTTTTTGATCAAGGATGCAATACTTCTTAGAAGCATACACTTTATATTTTAATTATTAATCAGGGAACATACTGCTATTATGCCATTAGCTCACAAGAGATTTCTGACTATATTTTTACCTTGATGACACAGTATCCAGCATTAAGCCAGTTGGAAAAACGCACCCTCTTATGTTAAAGTACATTGGAATGATTTGGATCAAAGGCAGAGATATTTAGATTGAGGGACTACATCTTCCCCTTGAGACAATATAAAGGTTCTCTTCTAAACGCAGATATTGAAATTAAAATTAAGCAGTTCTTTTAAATAGAATGTGTTCAAGCTGACATAAAGTTGCAGAGAAGATTCCTATCCATATCTCCACAATTTTAAAATTCTAATAATTTGAAGTCCTAGATGGAACAGATTCTTCAATGTTTATCTCCCAGTGGCCTGTGACTCCACTTGAGGCTACGTTGCTATGGGGCTAAACTAAGAACAGATACTCCAGGAGTCTCCCGAGAGAGTCTCCTTATTCAAAACTAGGTCTCTGAAATGGTGAAGTAAGAACACTTTTTAACCAAAATACTTCTCTGATTCTGATTACTATTAGCACTGTTACGAAAGTTCTTATTTGTCACTGCTGTATCAGGACTTGGCCAATTGAAGATGGCTAGAAACTTGATTGAAAATAACTTAAACCAGTATTTTTCAACCTTTAATGCATCAGAATTACTTGGAGAGTCTGTTATACTTCTTCCCTATTCCCAGAGGTTCTGATTTAGAAAGTATGGGATAGGGCCCTAGAATGAGCATTTCTAACCAGTTCTCAGCTCACGTTAATGCTGCTGCTACAGAGATCACACTTTGAGAAACATCGACTTGAACAAGCAAGTAAAAACAAACAAAAAAAGGCTTATGCAATTTTGAAGTCCAAAGGGCCAGAAATCCTACTTCTGCTCCAGTCTGGCTGGCATAAAGAAATAAGCTTAAGTACTGTAATGAGAACTTTGTCTTCCCAGTTATAAAGCAGATTTACTCTCTGTTCCATTAAGATAGTCACTGGCACAACCATAATCATATTCTTCAAGTTTAGCAAGTTCATCTCAAAGAGACAATCTTACCCTGTTCTCTGCAAAGAAAATCCTGGGGAGAGTTCTGATTGGCCTTAGCCTACTCACATGTGCATCCCTCGGGGGAGAAAATTCCTGTGCTAGGGTAATGACGTATTTTGATTGTGCAGGCCTAGGCCATATCCATGCCCATGGGCTCAGAAGGTGTTCTTTCAATAGACTTAGTCATTTCAATTATCTCTAGCTTGTATCTTATGAAATTCCTTGGTCTTTCATGTAAATATACATTGGCATGGAAGCTCCTGGGCCAAATTATGTCTGAAAAATCCATATCCCGATTGGGAATGTAGTTCAGACTCCAACCTTGGGACTTAGTTGACATATAAAGTTCAAATTACCTTAATGACCTTTTAAAAAAAAAATCTTTAGTGATATTCTAGCTATGACCGTAGCCAATTTTGAACAGATAGCAGTCTCTGACAGTATTATTATCACTCCAGAAAAGAGTAAAACAATGTGAAAATTGGTGAGTGCGAATGAACATGGACTTGCAGTTCAGCAGTTTGACTAATTTCTCTCCTAAGCATAAGGTAAACGTGTTCACATTCAGAAGCCCTTTAAATGACATGATTTAATGTGACTAAAAGATGTACAGATGGCGCTACACTGCCTCTGCTGGGAGGAGAGGTCAGACAGCAATTGGCTGTAACACAAACCGCGCTAATGTATAGCTACAAGCTGCCACATCGGGGTCCATCTTTCTGAGAGCCTGTTAGGTGAAGTAATCAAGCACTGTGACAGTGCTCCCCAGATACAGGAAAACATGGTGACTTTAATGCTACCCTAAAGTGCTGTCAGCCATTCACAGAATGACTGTTTTTCAGATGCAAGATTTTAATACATTATCACCTATTTTATCTGCTTAATAAGAAACCAAATATTAAAAATGTTAGGTGAGAAATCTAATTTGAATCTACCATCTCACATACCATTCCACTTTTTTCATATGAGCATTGAAGGATGACATTTAAAATCACACTGGCATACATACTTATACTTTTCATACATACCTTTATCAAGTATAGTCCATATAACTATGCACTTTAAATAATGAGAATAAGAGAATTGAACCAGTCTAACAATATAGAAAGCCATCAATGTAGATGAAGGGCAGTTGGTGCTACCTTGATATTCTAAACTGAAACTTTGCTTCATAGACTAATGTGGCCTTACAGAAAATGACTACTAAAACACCAGCTTTCAAAATATTAGAAACTGGAAAAAGGTCATCATCAAAAAGAAAAAGTTACTGATCACTTATTTCATGAAAGAATCTGTATTAAATACAAGTGTGCAAGAAAAAAAGAGAAACATTCATTAGAACGAATATAGCTAAATATAATTCTATCTATAAGAAATGTTCACATCACCTTGAACTTGATGACATGGTGTATGTTGTAGTAAGTTCATCCTATAGTTCCATTTGAAACACTAAATGTAAAGTACTTACATTTATTCAGTTTAAAATCAGTGCCTTTTCAAGCTAACAGGCAAAAGAGAACATATTCTCCTATCCTCTCATTATTTAAGAGAGGAAAATGGACAATAAAATGGTCAAACAAAGTCCAGATAACATGAATGATTTGCTGAGAATCATAAAAGAAACTGGCAGCAGAAGTAGAAGCAGAATACAGGTCTTGCATTCCAAACCAGTTCTTGTTGCACTATACCATTCTTTTTCTATGTCTCAGCCATTAGGCTGTGGCCTAACATAGAACAATTAATCATCATGCTCAGAGTTATATAATTCCTGCAGAGATCATTTATTTTCAGCTCCCAGTCAATAAGCTGTGAAGTATTTTCAGCTCCATTTTACACATAAGGTAATTGGGATCAGGGTGATATGTCAAATATTAAATATCTAGTTGGTTTTGAAAGGATGACCATACATCAGATCTACTTAACGTTAGGTGATTTTTCTTTCTGCTGCCTTTCAAAATAATTATACCCCTAGCTGAGCTTGAACCATAAACATAGAAGCTAAAAGCAAAACATATAAATAATTATAAAGAGAGAATTTGATTAAATCTTATATTACCGAATATGTTCCCCAATGCATAGGTCACAGAGTAAGATTCTCTGCATGACTTGGTTTCTTGAGCCTAGAAGCAATAAATGGACACATCTCCTATTGTGCTAATTCTACCCATTTGAGTAATTCAGATCTTGAAAGTACTTAATAAATCATGTCATTTTATGTTTCAAGGTCTTTAAAAACTTGAAGTTTAGTCCATTAAAGTATTGGGTCTCATGTGTCCTGGGATGGATGGAGGGATTTTGATGGAGGAGTTAATTAACCATGCTCAGGTGTCACACAGCTTGATTTTCAATCCTGAATCTACCATTCTTTACATGACCTTCCTAAGCTTTGCTTTCTTTATATGGAAGATAGGATAGTTATACCAGCATCATAGGTTTGTATAAAGATCAAATGATATCATTATATGCAAAATGCTTACTATTCTGCCAAGCATATACTACTTGACATACAATATAGAATAAATATTCTGCCAAGCATACAGTAATTGCTAAGTTAGTATAGCAGTCAGCATTTGCTGAGTTATGCTTTGCAAAAAAAAATCTGCAAATATTAGTAGCTTAGAAATACAAATATTTATTTCTTGTTCATATTACATGTCAGCTATAGGTCAGCTTTGTCTTAGCTCTATTGCATTTCTTCCTCATTCTGGGATCTAGGTTGAAAGAGTAGCCCATATATGAAACATGCTGTTCTCATGGTAGAAAGAAAAGAGCAATGGCTACAACCAATGGATCTTACATTTTGTTTGGTTTTATTTTTTGAGACAGGGTCTCTCTCTGTTGCCCAGGCTGGAGTGCAGGGGCATCATTTTAGTTCACTGCAGTGTCAACCTCCTGGGCTCAAGTGATCCTGCCATCTCAGCCTCCTGAGTAGCTAGGACTACAGGCACATGCTATCATGCCCAGCTACTTTTTGTTTTTCTCTTTTGTAGAGATAGGATCTACTACATTGCCCGGGCTGGTCTTGAACTCTTCAGCTCAAACGATTTTCCCACCTAGGCCTCCCAAAGTGCTGGGATTATAGACATGAGCCACTATGCCCAGCCTAAAGTTTTTGTGTAGACATAGCATATGTCACTCCCCCTCACATTTTTTTTGACCAAAGTAACTCACATATCCAAGTTGGAAAGTATGTTCTTCCCTCAGGGAGACAATGGAATTGCATGATGACAGGTGAGAATGTAGAAGTCTCTTTCATAAAGGTAGAAAATAATTGGGCATAACAATTCAATTCTAGCATAGTTGGTGATTCTTTAACAAGAGAAGAAAGAAGAGACATAAAGAGCACTTTACAAAGAGTCTGAAAAAGTGTCTCTGCCTGCTCTACCTCTACTAACTATATGATGTTCAACAAGACATTTAATCTCTAAATATTAGACTCCTCATCTATAAGAACATTGTTGTAAGCATTAAATGATGCAAAGCAATTCGAATAAATCCTTGTAATGAATAACGGAAATAAGGAGAAAAAAGTTTCTGCCCCTGAAGAACTTGCCATTGTGGAAATCCAAAACAGTGATGAATACTTTGGAAGGCTGACCAGCTGTTGACCTGGGTTGTAAACAAGGGAACACAGGCAACCCAGATATCCCATTAGGAGCTCTGTGTGCTATCAATCATGAGGGTTCCCTCGGGGAGTGTGAAGGCAATGTTAACGCTATGTACCACTAAGAATATCTCAAAAACCAAGTCCAACTTGCTGAACTTCAGCAAAAACAAACATGAACTAGAGATCTTCCAACAGAAATCATAAACCCCAGGACCATCTTAAGATGAAAGGAAAAAATTAATTGGAAACTGTCATTTATTTATAATGGCCCAAAATGGTTTCCTCATCATTCATTATTCAATCAATGACTCATTTATTTGTTCAATAATTTTTTACCTATTTATTTATTTTGAGATGGTGATCTTGCTCTGTCACCCAGGCTGGAGTGCAGTGACATGATCGTAGCTCACTGCACCCTCAAACTCCTGGGCTCAGAGGATCCTCCCACCTCAGCCTTCTGAGTAGCTGGGACTACAGGCATGTGCCACTACTCACAGATAATATTTTAAAAAATTTTTGTAGAGATGGGATCTTACTATATTGCCCATCTCAAACTTCTGGCCTCAAACAATTCTGCTGCCTCAGCCTCTGGAGCAGCTGGGACTACAGGTGTGTACCACTATGACTGGTCCAGCTGTTTTGTGTCCATATAAGCAGTGGAGAAATAGTGATGAAAAAAACGCACACTCATGACCTTATGGCCTTTAGTATCTAATCAAGGAGACCAATATTAATCATATAATTTTATTTTATTTTGAAATTACATATTAATATGTACATTAAAATAATATGTATTAATTACATTAATCACTTGTAATTTCAAAATAAAAATGTGCTATAGAATATAATTCTAGGGAAGTATATGAAAAAGAAACTTGGCAGACTAGGGAGGAAGGTAGACAAGAAAGACTTCTCAGAGTAAGTGATTTTGATCTGAGATTTGAAAACTACCTGAGTTCCATGGACTAAGGCAATGGGGAGGAGGAAAAGTATCTTGGACAGAGAGAACATCAAGATATCAAGACTTTGAGGCGCCAGAGAGTATGACACTGAGGAACTGGAAGATCACTGTGTCTAGTGCAGAGAGGGGAAAGAGATGAGGGAGGGTGGACTGAGGCCCCATTCCGAAGGGTCTTACATGCTCTAAGTATCTATCACTACTCAAGTAGTGTGAAGCTATTAACTAAATTTAAACGGGAGCTTGGATTAATCAAATTTTATTTTTTCATCAAAGCAGTGTATTGGTTAGAAATTAAATTGTTCAGAAGATTTACAAAGAAAAGCAATATTGTCCTACTTCAACTTCACATTCTCCTAGATCCTCTCTCCAGAGGAAACCATGTTTTAACATTTAATATTTAATTTTTCTAATGGTTACTGCAATAGCTCTAAATAACTTGATCAATTCTTTATTTTTAATCCATTAGCAATAAAACATATATTTCAACTTTCTTATACTACAGATGGGTATGTAATTCAAGTTTTTCACCGTTCTTTAGCCTATTCACCAGCCAGTTTTTAAATTATTGTTTAAATGCTTTTATCATTCCTTTTGTAACTGTAAATAATACACTTAAGCCCACAAGCCTGGGCAACATAGTGAGACCCATCTCTGCAAAACAAAAGAACATTAAAAAATTATCCGGGTGTGGTTCTGCGCACCTGTAGTCCCAGTTACCAGGAGGCTGAGGTGGGAGGATCTCTTAAGCCCAGGAGTTTGAGGCTGCAGTGAGCTATGATCAAGGCACTGCACTCCAGCCTGGGCAACAGTGCAAGACCCTGTCTCTTAAAAAAAAAGTCTCTATCACTTGATCTAGAAGGTATAGCTATTATTTCTCAGGTAGTGTGCCTATTATTAATATATTAAGACGATATTAGTGTCCTTACCCGTTTCTTCCTCTTGCCTCCGCTTTATCTCCCTCTGTATTTCTTTACCACTTAAACATCTATGTTCACCAGTAATATTGGCCATTCTGGCCTGCATCGCTCCTGTACAGTTTTGATATCAAAATATGCTCATCTGTTAAAAAAGTTAATTGGAAAGTCTTTCTTCTTTTTCTCATCTCTGGAAGAATTTATGTAAGATTGAAAAAATTATTTGTTCCCAGAATACTTTGTAGAATTCAACTATAAAGTTTTCTAGGTTTGTTTGTTTGTTTGTTTGTTTTGCAACAACTGATGTGATTTCTTTTATTGAAAATCTCTTTGGGGTTTACTTGCCCAATGGAATGTGAACGTCTAGAGAGGACACACAACAGTTATTCTGGAAAATATTTTTTTGAGAGACAACAGAGGCAGGAGCAGTACATGGCCTGAAGTTCCACCATTGCCTAATGGACTCTAGAGCAGCCCACAGGATCTTGCAAGGCTGAGCATCAGATTCCTATAGGAGAAATTCTGGCCATTGAGCTACAGGTTTTTTAACCTGCATGATTAGGTTCTTCTCTGGTGAAATCAGGGATGGCATATGGCAGGCTCTTCAGCAGTCGTGACCTGGAAGAGCACTCTGATGTGATCAAGAACTGCAATGCAAGTCCTGCGATTACAACAGTACAATCAAGTAGAACCCTGTATCCACTGTTTTTTGACTACCTTAGCTTTTGAGAATTAGGGAGCACCAGTCCTTTTCCTGCTGCAGTCCCAACACTTGTAATTCAGCTACATGACATGATTGGTTAGTGGCTTGATCTGCTCTGTGAACCTTCTTCCAGGATTGATCATATGAAGCACTAGGCTCTGGCCAGTTTTCACGGAATTCTTCATAAGCCCAACTCCTTTTCCCGGAAAGCCAGCCTGTGGGAATTCAGTCCTGGACAAATTGACACTTACCTCTTGGATTTTTCTATTTCTTCTTAAGTCATTTTCTTTTTCTAAACAGCATTCTGTAATAAATGTATTCATTTCATCTAGTTTATCAAATATATTGCGATAAAACAGCACTTACTATCCGAATTACTTTTAAAATCTTACTTAAAAAATAAATTTGCCAATTATTTTATACATTTTTCAAAGAAGCATTTTTAACTTTATTTTTCTGTTATTGTTCTTTGTTTCTATATTCATCAATGTTAGTTATCTAACAAATAGTCATCGATTTTCAATTAATAGCTGAGCATTCTTCTAGGTGCTACAGGCAAAAAGTTTAAAACTCCCTTATCTGATGAAACTTAAATTGAATGTAAAGAGACATACAAATAATTGTGTTAAGAATATGTTCTGTGTTAAATGTGATCTATCCAATGGAAAAACTCTGTCAAGGTAGAGTAGTTATGAAGTGTGGGAACAGGAATGTAATTTTGTATCAGAGGGTCAGGAAAGGCCTCAGCAAGGTCCCATTTGGGCAAAGGCCTGAGTAAGAGTGGGCAGCAAGCCATGTGGGTTTCAGGAGGGAAAGCATTAGAAGCAGAGACATCGGCATCTGGCAAAGCAAGGGCAATGCTTGGCATGTTCAAAGGTCATCGAGGCCCCTTGTGTGGTTGGAATGGAGCTAGCAAAAGAGAAAATTAAACAAGAAGGAGATTTTTGCTTTTACTTTGTTATTTCTGTTTTTCTACTTTCTTTGAATTTATTTTGATGTTGCTTTTAATATGTTCTTGAATTGAATGCTTAGCACAAAAATTTTTAGGTTTTCCTCTTCACTAATGTAAGTACATGGGACTACAGATCTCCCTCAAAACATGTAGCTTTGTTCCATGACATGCATTTTGTGTTTTATTCTTATCATTTTGTTCTAATAATATTCTAATGTACATTTAAATGTTGTCTTTTGTCCATAAATTGTTTGCCTGTAGATATGTGGGTAGGTAAATTAATTATTGGAGTTCCAGAAGGAAACAATAGTGAGAATGGTAAAAGACAATATTTGAATACATAATGTCTGAAGATTTTATGGATATTTTGAAAGATGATAATCCTCAAATTCGGTAATGAATCCAAAACGGATTAAAACATAGTTCACATCCCAATGTGGTCAAATCTTTCATATTTGTATTAATTATTACTGAGCTATGTGTAATGGGTGAGTACTTGAATAAAGTGACTAGCTCAAGCAGAGGAACTGAATTTTAAATTGTATGTAATTTTAATTAATTTAAACATAAATATCCACAGCTAGTGGCTATTACACTGAACGTTACACTTCTTAAGTGAGCCTACAAGATAGCCTAGGACTAAACCTTGAGACGAGCATTTGATGGCCAAGTAGAAGATGATGAACCTGCAAAATACTAAGAAGCTGTCAAGGAGGTACAAGGCAAGAACAATATCCATAGAATGTGCATTCACAGAATCCAAGAGCAGATAGGGTTTTAAGAGGGGGAAGGTGGTCAACAGAGTAAATTGTAACGGAGGGAATACAATAATGTTTGAAAACAACTATGGGATTGAGTTCTATACAGAATATTGTTAACTGTAGCAAGAACAATTTTGGTGTAATGACGGGCAAGGTCAGGTTGGAGTGGATTGAAAAGTAAGTGAGATATGAATAAACGAATATAGTGGGCATATTGATCAGGGTTTAGGTACAATCTACTTTTACTCATCTAAGTGCAAGAGAATTTAAAAATTTATAACATGCATCATATCTTACAAAATCACTGGGAAGTGATATGGTTTGGATTTATGTCCCCACTCAAATCTCATGTCACATTGTAATCCCCAGTGTTGGAGGACAGGCCTGGTGGGAGGTGATTGAATCAAGGGGATGGTTTCCCCCTTGCTGTTCTCATGACACTCCTCATGACACCGAGTAAGTTCTCATGAGATCTGGTTGTTTAAAAATGTGTAGCAACTGCTGCTTTGCTCTCTTCCTCCTGCTCCAGCCATTTGAGACATACCTGCTTCCCCCTTACCTTCCGCTATGATTATAAGTTTCCTGAGACCTCCCTAGTTGTGCTTCTTGTATAGCCTGTAGAACTGTGAGCCAATAAAACCCCTTTTATTTACAAATTACCCATTTACCCAGTTTCAGGTATTTATTTAGTGCAGTGTGAGAATGGACTAAAACAGAAAATAAAAAAAATATGCACACGAACAAAAAAACAGATTCTTTATCAAGACTCTGGGAAAATTTCCAAAGCCCTCCAAGCAAAGCTGTACTCCAATGAATCTTCTGTTCCTGGGGCAATCAGAACTTCATCAATCATGTTAGTAAATCCTAGCTATAGATATTAGCTCCTAAACCATGTTATTTCTGCTACACTTCACACCAACAAAACAGCTGCCTCTTGCTCTACTTCTTTCTCCAGCTCAGTTTCAAATTTCAGACTCTGAAGAGTGCTTACGATCATTGCAAACTAAACCCATCCAGAGGACTAGCTGCAAGGGAGTCTGGCAAGGGTTATTTTTGCTTTGAGGATATTTTTAATTGCAGATATGGGGGCATATGTAGTTGTCTTTCTGTTATTGGTCTCTAATTTGGTCCCACTGTAGTCAGAGAGTATGTGCAATATGATATTACTTTTTTGAAATATGTTTATATTTGTTTTATGCCTAGAATATGGCCAGTTTTTGTAAATATTTTGTGTGTTCTCAAGAAGATACTATGTATATTATGTGTAATCTAATTTGGGTGTACAAGTTTCTAGAAAT
>NW_012101543.1:92892-94388 GCF_000951045.1 Mandrillus leucophaeus | reverse complement strand
GAGTAAGGTCTCTGATTTACGTGTATCTGACATGATAGTCTAATCCTTTGCATATCTCAGCCATTATCTTTTCCCTTCTCCAGAACATACCTTTCTCTAGAACAATCATCTTGCTTGCATTTTTACATGTTCTCGCTCTTTGTTTTTTGTTTTTTTTTCTTCAAGACAAAGTCTTGCTCTGTAACCCAGGCTAGAGTGCAGTGGCGTGATCTTGGCTCACTGCAATCTCCGCCTCCCGGGTTCAAGCAATTCTCCTGCCTCAGCCTCCCGAGTACCTAGGATGACAGGTACCCGTCACCGCGCCTGGCTAATTTTTGTATTTTTAGTAGAGACGGGGTTTCACCCTTTTGGCCAGGCTAATCTCGAACTCCTGCCCTTGTGATCCACCCGTCTAGGCCTCCTAAAGTGCTAAGATTACAGGCGTGAGCCACTGCACCTGGCCCTTGCCCTTTTTTTTATACTTCAAATCAAACATTCCTTTTCTTTTTCTCACAGATAAATCTATTTTAAATTTATTCACATATTTCTGAGCATCTTTACTTATAAGCCTCTCTTGACCTTCCATATGAGATAATTTTCCTCCTGCCAGAAGTTCAGGGTTTGCAGGTCTACTTGTGGTAATTTGCTTTTGTTTTCATGAAAATATCTTGATTTTCCTTCAGCATTTTAAATAAAATTTAGCTAGAATATAATTCTATGTTGACTATCATATTTTCAGTACCTGAATGTTATTATTTTAGATGCCTTAGCTGACATTGTCAATCTGCTTATTATTCCTTTCTATGTAAAATGTCTTTTCTCTCTAGTCCATTTTAAACTCTCCTTTTCTGTGGTGTTCTGCAATTCTACTATCATGTAACTTTAAGTTTAACAATTTTTCCTGTCAGGAATTCATTATGCATTCAGAATATGAAGCCTGGGGACTTTCTTCAATTCTGAAAAATTCTCAGTATTTCACCTTGCATATTACCCCCTCATACCTCCCTGTATTCTTTTCTATCTGAAACTATGATCAAATTATTTTAGCCCATCGAACTCCAGCCATTGTATTTGATAATCATTATTTTATATTTTCAATCTCTTTTTCTCTTTGTGCTACATTTTGTATGTTCTTTAGATCTACCTTCTAGATAACTAATTATTTCTTCAGCCGTGTCCAAGGTACTCTTTGACTGGTCCACTGTTTCCAATTTCAGTTATTGTAGTGTTAATTATTATAAATTTTGTTTGAATATTTTCCAAATATACTGGTTCATCTTATTATTTTTTATATCTTACACATCTTTTTTTTTTTTTGAACACCTCAAGACAATTGAGGATCCTAGACATATCTTAAATTTTGTTTTCTCTTTCAACATTTTAAATATTCGACAATTCCAACAGAGAAATTCTTTGGGGTTTTTCTTTTCCATTTTAAAATATTTAGTTTGAGTCATGCATTGCTCCTCTAAATCTAATTTGAGAGACTGCTTTCCAGAAATTATGTTTTTGCTTCC
>NW_012101543.1:13843-91727 GCF_000951045.1 Mandrillus leucophaeus | reverse complement strand
CAAGGGATCTTTGTCTAACCCAATGTTATAAAGATTTATTCTTATGTTTTATTCTAGAAGTGTTATGGTTTTAACTCATGCTTACTTTATAATCCATTTCTTGACTCTTGATGTTTAAATATAATTGTGGAGGCTTACAGGTGTTTTAAAATGTTAGGTGGTGGGGCATATGTGGACAATCTCTGTACCCTCTGCTGTGTTTTGCTGTGAACCTAGAACTACTCTAAAAGATACAGATGCAGTGGCTCACACCTATAACCCCAGCACTTCGGGAGGCCAAGGCAGGAGTGTCACTTGAGGCCCGGTGTTTGAGACCAGCCCAGGCAACATAGTAAGACCCCCATCTCTACAAAAAAAATTTTAAAAATTAATCATGTATGATGGCATGCACTGTAGTCCCAGCCAGACGGCTTGAGCCCAGCAGGTTGAACCTGCAGTGAGCCATGTGTGTGTCACCATACCGCAGCATGGGCCACAGTGCAAGACCCTGTCTCAAAAAAAAAAAAGATAAAGTCTATTAAAAATATGTGGTATATATGTACAGTGGAATATTATCAAGCATAAAAAGGGATGAAGCACAGAAACATACTTTAATATGTATAGTAGATACATACTCCTATACCGTACTGTAGATGAACCTCAAAAACAAGCTAAGTGATAGAAACCAGACACATCACGTGCTATATGATTTCATTTATATTAAATATCCAGAATGGGTAAATTAATAAAGACAGAATGCAGATTGGGGCTTGCCAGGGGCTAGGGGAAGGGGCAATGGGGAGAAACTGTTTAGTGATATGTTTTATTTTTGGAACAACGAAATGTTTTGAAACTAGATAGAGGCAGTGTACAACACTGTGAATGTACTAAATGCCATTGAATTGTTCAATTTCACATGATTTTATGTTATGTGAATTTCATGTGGATAAATTGAAAAAAAATTTAAGAGACTCAAGGATGAAATCCTTGTAAGTTTAATTATTTTCTTTTTTTGAAGTGTAAGGACAAAATAAATGTCATGTAGTCCAATCTATAAATTTTTAAATATTGTAATTTATTATCTACTTTATGTTTATAATGTCCTTCCACTTTCTGAAATTAAAAAAAATTCACCAAAATTTTCTTCTAGTAATTTTGTGGTTTAATCAGTCTGAAATATATTTGACATAGAATATTTAATAACATTAAAAAATTAGTGTAACATCAAGCCTTCACAGTGAGAAAATCACATAGGTTTGGAAAAGTGGCGATGCAAAGTATAACTACAAAGTCATGAGTCAAGAAGAATGGAGAGAGATTCCAAATTTTCTGTGTTATAAAAATAAGAAGAATTTATTTTAATTTCATTTTGGGTTTGGCTTTCAAGAGAATGGGAGGAGAGGGAGGCTCTAAAAACACACAGCTCAGGCCTGTAATCCCAGCACTTTGGGAAGTTGAGGCGGGCGGATCACGAGGTCAAGAGATCAAGATCATCTTGACCAACATGGTGAAACCCCGTCTCTCCCAAAAATACAAAAATTAGCTGGGTGTGGTGACGCGTGCCTGTAGTCTGAGCTACTTGGAAGGCTGAGGCAGGAGAATCGCTTGAACTCAAGAGGCAGAGGTTGCAGTGAGCCAAGATCGCGCCACTGCACTCCAGCCTGGCAACAGCGAGATTCCGCCTCAAAAATAAATAAATAAATAAATAACACAGAGAAAGGCTAGAGCCTGATTTTCAAAAATATCTACAGATGGACGTTTTTAAAGGACCGAGATGTCTAAAATGTATTTTTCACATTTACAATGCTGCACTGTGAACCCATTCCATTTCCCCAAACTATCATTAAACTCAGCTAATATTAAAAAGTTCTTTGTAAGACATTTATCTGTTAAAAGCAGGTAAACAAGATGGCTTCCACCTCTGAGACAATATGGCAGAATAGGGACAGAATGAACAAAATAGCAAAATGATACATGATCTAACCTACTGTAGAAGGAGCTGAAATCTCAAGACTTAAAGTAAGGAATCAAGTTAATCTTCCTTAGATTTAAGAGGCAGTATGACCTCAACTGATAGCTGAGCATTAGTTAGGTGTAGGATGAAAATGAAGAAGTTTCCATCTACCTATTCTACAAACATCATTGTTCAAATACAGTTGAGTAGTATACAAGTAAGATAATGATTTTATTAAAAAAAAAAAACCTAAAATATATGCTTGAAAGAAACTAGCATTAATTCTTTTTGAAACTACTAAAATTTAAGTTAGGGAAGATTCTATTTGTATTACGTAGAAAGGAATAACAAACTCAGGACTAAAAACTGTCACATGCATTTAACGTACTTCATTTTACATGGAATTTTATAAGTTCACATGTCATTTCCTAGTTTATATATAAATAAAAGAGATTCTACTTTTAAAATATGGGTATTCAAAGAAAATGGCTGATAATCTACTTAGCTGAGAGCAATAAATTTTATCTTACACTCAGAAAAAAATCAGGAAGACATTTTTACTGATGTTACCAAAACAGCAGGATGAACTTCAAACTAATCTTTCTATTTTAGCAAAACCACATATAAAAGTGAGTGAATATAAGATCTTAAAATACTTCCTTGGATTTGAATAGTATCTTTCTTCCAACAGCTCAAAGCAATTTGCTTTAGGTTCTTATTCAGACTAGAAACCATTCTGTGAAATTGTGAATTACAGTATAGACAAATACGTATTCTCATCCTCATTTCTATGAATAGGAGAATTAAAAGATCATAGACTAAGACTGATTGGCTCAAGATTACAAAATTAAACCCAGATCTCCTGACTTCAGGGCCAACTCTCTTTCCAAGGACTTTATTTACACTATCTGCAATGCAGAAATACTCTTCTTTCTCACCTTATTTCAGTCAATTATCTTGACCTCTGTCAGTACAGGTGGGTGCCATGCTATCTTTCAAAGACTGGATCCTTTTTTACTTACATATTTCCATCAATCTGGAATGCTTTTTATCTCTGTGATCTATTCAAATCCTTCCTTCAGGTCTGACCTTATCAAAAATTATTATCTAAAGCAGTTCAAATTTTGTTGGCTTACCAACAAATTGGTTAAATATATTTAACCAATATATTTAACCAACTATGACCTTGACTCTGGTGTAGCAACAATATCAGCACATTTTAAAAGAACATTCCAGATAATCTGTCCTCTTTGAGGGCAGGGAACATGTCTTGGTCATTTTTGTTTATCCGGCACCTACAAAGGGCCTGAAATAGTAGACGGTGAAGATGAATGCTTGCTGTGAGAGGATGGCAGTATATTACCATACTGATATATTGTTCTTGCTCAATAGTGATGGGAATACATGGCATATAGACCAAGAACTATAATTACATATTTGTAGTAATGTAAGTTTAAGTAAAAGAGCGCAATATTGATTTAGTTGGTGGTAAATAAAGCTAGCAACTACCTCACAACCACTGCTGTCTTCTTATTTTTGCTGCTTAGTGTTTGATGTCTGTCAGCTAGCTTACGATGTTGAAGATGTAAGAAGTCTTATTTGCACTCTCACTACATCCACCATTCTTAGTCTCTAGCTGTATTCCCTATGGTTATTCTCCTTTCCACTCTTCATATTGTTCTTCAGCAGTTGCGTACCTATTACCAAGTCCTCATTGGGTCTAGAACAAGAATATGAGAGTAGGGGCTTGTGGTGGTAGACAGGAAAATGGAAACTGAGGAATCTAATCTACTTCCTCTTTCTAGTCACGATCATGTATTTTTTTTCTTTTCAGACTCTAACTCTTTCCTGAACTGTCAGCCAGAAAGTAGTGTTTGCTAGTTAAGCATGGGTTTTCTATTTCACTGTCTCATTTTCTTTGTTGCTCTCAAGGTAACTAACAATGAATCAGGCACATAGTAGATGCTCAGTAAATAATCATTAATTCATCAACCGCCTGGGAAGGGAGTGCAACAGGGACACTTCTAAAATACCAGAAGAAAGAGCCAAGGTGACTTGTGTCACTAAGAGCCACTAACCATTCCAAGAATCAGCAATAGAATGGCTACTTCCAACAGTCTCTTTAGCCAACATGAGCCCAGCCAACCATATTTCTATGCAGTTCAACTGCTATCTATTCCACTCCTCTCTTAAGGGTATAAGAAATGCATTTTAATTGAAATAACAGAACCACAAACCTGCTACTTCCCCAGCCTTTTGGCTAACTGGAATAAGGGAAACAGAAATGGTATCGCTGTTAACAAAGAAGCTATGTAAGAGATCTTGAGATCATCAAAAGCAACGGGAATCATTAATCTATTAATAATTAAGAATCAAGTTTAAAAAGTATGTTTTAGAAGATGACAGATTCCCAATAGCATAGAGACTCCAGCACTTGTATTTTTAAAATTGTGTTCATCAGCTTCAATATATAAGGCAGAGCTTTCAAACTGAGAACTAATTGATTCTCTTACTCTTTCTTTTCACTGTTCATTAAAAAAAATAAGTACAGTACTCTCTCACCCCCAATTTTTATTAACATTATTTAACATTCATTAAACAACTCATGTATATGCTGGGCCTTGTTAGGGATATAGAATTGGTTCTGTGTTTTACATGGTCTTGCAAAGGCACCTTCTGAAACATGATGTGCTGCTGTAATCCACACATGATTGTACCCTTTGTTTCACCTTAAGCCAAAAGCAGCTCAAGCTAAATGCCAAGCTTCCCTGAGTTACAAATTTAGACTCTCCCTGAGATGCCTGCTCACATGGTGCATTAGCCTACTGCACCGGTTGATTAGCAGTGCTCTCTCTGAGTGGTATATTGACTCCCATGTGCACTTATCATTTATCATACTTATGTTCATTTTATTCTTATCCCAATAATGACAGCTTTCATGTAAAATGAAAGGAGAAAATAAGATTAATACCTACTTAGTACACCTTTAACACCATGCACAAACACACTAGCTTCTGAATCAAACGCAGGTCTTCTCTGAATTTGGATTTTATTATCAATATTATTGTTATTGCTCTTGTTCAAAAATGACCTCAAGATTACCATTTGTCATTTCTTGTGGAATGGTCAAGACATAAAAGTGGCAGTAAGAGAAGGACAGAGGGAGAAAGGGGATCAAGAAGGTTATATGAATTTGTGTGTTCAGTGGGGAGTAGAGCAATGCTGTGGAAAATCAGCCCAGCCACCTGGCCTAAGATAATGCCCATTTTCAACCTTCATCATTTGAGAATACATTGGAGATATGTGTTCAGTTTTGGGGTAGAGAAATTTTGAAAGTCTGCTTTCGTATTGATATCCAAGAGTCTTGGCAAATTTGCATGAAATCCAACAAGGACAAAGGTTTTCTAATATGTTGTTCTAATTTTTTAGAAGTATCAGAATTGATCATGTACCTTTTTCCCCAGTGAAATGTAAAATTAAAATTTTTCCTTGTAATTCTTCATCTGAAGCTGCAAACACACTTTTACAGGTTCTGTCAATTTCATGACATTTTTGCCTTCTTGCTATTGGGTATGGAATGTTTAAATAGAAATACAGAATAAAAGAAAACGTTAAGCAGCTACAACAAGTACGGTGAGAAAAACAAGTGGACGTTTACGGGTATTACACAAGGAATATCATCATGTCTACATTCACAGTTAGTAATGGGAGTTATTCCAACTGAAACTCAAAGGTTGTAGCACAAATTGTTCAGCCTGTTCCACTACAGCATAGAATACCCTGGTTAGACATATAACTTCTATAGGGACACAAGCGAAGTCCCTATAGAAATAAGATGACAAAGAGTGCTACTTAAAATTAACTTGAGGCCTTTCTATTCTCAGTGATTAGACTTTTTTACATTTTATTTATTTATTTATTTATTTATTTATTTATTTTGAGACAGGGTCTTGCTGTGTCACCCAGTCTGGAGTGCAGTGGTACAGTCACGGCTCACTGCAACTTCAACCTCCCAGGCCCAAGTCATCCTCCTGCCTCAGCCTCCCAAGTAGCTGGGACTACAGGCGTGCGCCACTGTGCACAGCTAATTTTAAAAAATTTTTGTGGAATCGGGGTCTCTCAGTGTTACCCAGGTTGGTCTTGAGTTTCTGGGCTTAAACAGTCCTCCCACATTGGCCTCCCAACGTACTGGAATTACAGGTGTGAACTGTTGCACACAGCCAGTGATTAGACTTATTTGCAAACAGCAATGCAAATCATTATACACGGAAATGACCATTCAAAACACAAACAGCATAGTCAAGAATGGTGTGGGAGACAGATGAATGCCAGCATCACTAGAAAATTGAGAAACCAACCAAAAATAAATAGAAAGATGACTTCTAGTTCCTTAGAGAGGAGAACTAAAAAAATAAAATAAAATAAAATAAAATAAAATAAAGGCTATTAGAAGCCTAGTATATTTCTTTGACAATTGTATATGGTTATTCTTAATTTAATTCATAGTAAACCATATATAATTCTCATTCCAGAGTGGGCAGTCAGATATTTCAATACTCTCTGTGATTGTGTTTTTAATACTCTTCATTTAGAGCTGAGTTACTTAATCTCAGCACTATTGATATCTTGGGCAAGACAATTCTTTGTTGGTGCGTTGGTCCTGTGCATTGTAGGATGTTTACCAGCATCTCAGGTCACTATCTCCTATATGCCTGTACCAACCCCACAGTGTTGACAATAGAAATGTCTCCAGACTTTGCCAAGTATCCTGGGGATGGAGGGGATGTGGAGCCAAAAATTGCTTCCATTGAAAACCATGGAGATAGAGGGATATCTTAACCTGTCTCATGCTAAAGTGAAGAATCTGGCCAACAGATTTAAAAGTTATCAAGTAGCATTATAGATAAAATCTTGCCAAGCTTTATTTTTGATAGGCAGGCTACATCTGAAAGGTAGGGATTGATCTTAGCTGGAAGAAGTGTTTATTCTAAGAAAGTTCTTTTTGCCTTCGTGGAAAGGCTAGGCTACAAAATGCAAGAAGCTAAGAAACCGATGCAAGGATTTCCAGATGCCTTTAGAGCTTGGCTCAAAGTTAAAATTCTTTCTCTTATTTTAGGAAGGGATGAGGATTTTTTTCCCTGCCTCTCCTTTTGCTGCCAGTTCAGTAAAACGCCAATTGAAATAAATCATTTTCAACTGCTTACCTATTTAAAGAGTACTTTTAAAACTCATTCACTACCTAAGTATTCCAATTTGAATATTTTTAGTCATCCATGACCATGTATGATTGTGTTATTGCTCAATATACATAAAAACAAATACTGAAAAGGTATCTCTGAAGATACTAACAATTGTAGAAAGAGAGTTTATTAAATCGTCAGACAACACATTATCACTCTGGAGGCTGGAAACATCATGTGATACCATCTCCAGCCACTAATACCATTTTTCAGCTCAAAACTGAAAACATTTTGCTGAACTTTCAAAATGATTTGGCATTAATAGTCACACCAACAGAGGACTTAAAAAAAAAAAAAAAAAAAAAAAAACAGAAGTAAGGCCCTACTCAACTGAGTAACCAGGTGGGCAGGCGTTTACCCAAGTTATTTAAAACTCTTGATTTTTGTAGTAAATATGTTTACAAACATATTATTCCAAAAAATGATCACACCAGTAGTGGTACTTGTAATTTGACAGTAATTTACAAAGACTTGTCTTTTTTCTGCTTGTGAAGAAGACAAGAAAAAAGTTGTTGTATAAGTACTTTTTATGGGGCGAGTAAGGAGTTGGCTGAAAGATTACGCAAATTGTATGCACTTATAATTCCTTGAGGGATTATAATAATCTTATAGAAGAATAGGTATAATTTATGTAATCATGGAGGACAGTTTATATTTGCCTAGGGAGAGGTAAGGAAGGAACTAGCAGAGGACAAAGTGAAGGCAAATAATGAACAGGGAGTACCAAATAGTTCAAAATGACTGGAGCACTGGGGAGATGTGTGAGTATGTGGAGCAGACAATGTGTGCATGCATTCGTGTCTGTGTGTGTGTGTGTGTGCGTGTGCGTATCTGTGTGTATGTGAGCTCTACACTTGGTAAGTATTCTGTTCATTGTACCCACCTATAACTTCAGAAACAGATCATGAAATGAATTTGTCGCTGTAATATTTTTCCCACAACGTTGGTGAGTTGTCAAGGAAGATAAAAATTTGTAGGCCTCCATTCTGGCCAGCCTATTAATCACCCAGCATAGAATTATTCTGCTACTATCAATAGTGAATTTAGTATAAAACTAGATCATGTTAGATTGTCTTCTGGACCTGCAAGCTGAACTTTTGTAGTAAATATGTATTTTTCTGGGCTTTAAAATACAAGCAAAAATTAAAGGGTTTCATTTTGTTTTGTTGTGCTATACAGCCTAAATTTCCCTATATCTTTCTTATATTTAAAAATTAAGGCACTAAAAACCTGAGTGTTAGTCCCATAAGAGTATTTCCTATATAGAAATACCATAGCTCATTAAGCATAATTCAGTAAAATAATTTTAGCAGAACTGGTTAGTGTATTGATTGATGAAATTATTAATAATATAAACAGGTGGGGGTGATTCAATTCTGATATATCATAGTGTAAGAATATCAATGGAGAAAACAATTATTTCCCTACAAAATGGGTTGTGGCCACATTGCGTATTTCTGCTATTCTCCATTGTCTTCAACGTTGGCCACTGCCGCAGGCAAGTGTGAGACAAGACAGACAAATGGTCTGATCTAGAATGGCAAATTCTATGTTTCCTTAATACAGTCTCCTGGAATGACAGCAGTTATGTATTTTTAAGTCCACTCTTCCATTATGGCGATAAATGGTTATTTAAATACAGTCAGGTTCAAATTACACTAGTGGAAAATGCAGCAGGGAAAAGTATCAAAGACAAAGAACTTTTAAATAAATCTCATCTCTCCTCCCGCCATATGAAGTTATTTCTATGCCAGATGGCAGATGTTTATGCTGGTACTTAAAAGAAGTAAAAATTAAATCGATCTCCAAAACTTAATTATTTTTAGTTTTAAAATACCCTCAAATAAAGGGAGGTTGGTAGAGATTTTGTTTTAAATGATCTCAAAAACTATAGAACTTAATGTGCAATTTAATTTGGAAAAGTAGTTAACTCTTAAGTAACTTATTTTTTATTTGAGTTCATTATTGACTTTTTCATATTATTTTTAAGGTAATTTTTAAAAATGTCACAAGTCATGTTTTTCTGGAAGCAATTGCTAAAAATCTTCAAAAGGCTGTATTTAAATGTATAATGATTCAATTAGCTCTTCAAAATTGGGTGATAGATTAGGTACTTAGAAATGCTTCATCATATCTATACTGGTACAAGACATAAAAGTTACTCATCCATGACTACTCTCCTGTTATGATGGGGATCAACACAACACAAATAACAGAAAACCTTCTTCCCCAAACCAGTGATTGCTGTGTGCGTAGCTCCTGTTATCCAGACCAAACTGATCAACTTTCCCATAAGAAAGCTGTTCTCTCAAAGGCTCAGTGTGGTGGAGAAATATTTCATTACTATGACATCTGAATTTATTGTTCAAAAAAGCAAACTCAACCTAATTGGAAACTAGAGATTTTTCTTCTCTTTTCTGTAAATATATAAACCCTGATCAAAAATAAACCCTGCTTTCTTGATCTAAATTGCAGGATAAAGTTTTCAGCAGATATTCTGGAAATGCCAAATGAAACATAGTTATTAGCTCAAATAACTCTAGCAATCACTGGATTTTTTTTTAAGTAGAAAGTTCCCCAAATATTTATTTTTATACTACTAACAGTATAGCAAAGACCAATTTAGAGAAAATAATATTTAGATAAGTAAACTATTGTGAAACTTACTCCAATTATTAGTCACAGACACTAGAATATGTACAATATTTTTGAACTTCTATATTCTGAACAATCAATTCAACAAGCCTCAATGAATACTTAGGATGAGTTCACTGTTTCGCCGTGTATACAGACATGATTTCTGTGCAAACAGAAATACGAAAAAGTCTCTTTCCTCAATTTACTTACATTTGTGTGTGTGTGTTAAGGCATGGAAGTATTTAGAAAAAAATGCTTTGATTATTCAAGGCTAAGTTGCACTTCATTTTTAGTTCTTTACAAAACCTAAAAAAATCGCTGTTAGATTTATTTAAGACAATCGCAAATTACATAGGCAACAAAAGGCAGCTTACTCTCATAATCTGTGCAATTCTGACTTCATTTTACAGTGGCTTCTCTTACAGTGAAGACCACAGCCTTAGTGAATTTTGCCCATACTTAGCTTCAGAGCAGGCATCCTTAACAGATGGATTCTCTTGTCTTCAATAGTCACAAATGCCTTTAAGTCAGATCGGACTGCTTCTCAGATTATCACAGCCCTAGTAGAGGACACCAGTGGATCTATGGGATTCTAGAATGGCATCTATGGGATAAAGCATTATGACCAGGCGTGGTGGCTCACGCCTGTAATCCCAACACTTTGGGAGACAGAGGCAGGCAGATCATCTGAAGTCAGGAGTTCGAGACCAGTCTGGTCAGCATGGTGAAACCCTGTATCTGCTAAAAATACACACACAAAAAAAAAAAATTAGCTGGGCATGGAGGCACATGCCTGTAGTCCCAGGTACTTGGGAGCCTGAGGCAGGAGAATCGCTTGAACCCTGGAGACAGGGGTTGCAGTGAGAGCCAAGACTGAGCCACTGCACTCCAGCCTGGGCAACAGAGTGAGACTCTGTCTCAAAAAAAAAAAATAAAGCATTATGCATGTTATGTTACTTATAGTGTTAACCAAGCTACAGTAACAAAGATATCACAGAATGCAATCTCATTCAAATAAAATGGAACTCTATTTCTCTCACATTTAGCTGTGCAGTAATAGGTGGGAGGTTCAAACACATAAATAATTTTGCTCCATCTGAATTCCTTCTACCTTGTTTTTCTACAATCCCCTAGGAGTTTCTCATCTACTGTGGGTGAAGCTGGATCATCACGACCCCTGAAAAGGTGAAAGAAGTAGAGGACAGCAGTGTCATAAGAAATAACTGGACACAGGCCAGATTATCTAGCTGCTAGCAAGGCTGAGAAATGTAGTCCCTAACTAGACAGCCATGTGCTCTAACACCTGAGGGTGGAGATGGAGTTTCTATTACTATAGAAAGGGGTGAGTAAATACTAGGGGACAATTAGCAGTCTTATCTTAAGCATTTAATAAAAGGTTTGATTAATCGATCCTAAAACAAATATATTCTGAGTGCCTACTTTGTATATAGCACTCCAACAGGCCCCATTGGGATTTAAAATATATATATCCGTTTTACCCACAAGCACCATATTTTGATGAAATAAGCTATATACACTCAAGACCTCCAATGATGATATTAATAATAATGTTGATCATAATGTACTATATCTGGTGTTAAATGAGTGATGTGGAAGATGTGTGAGATGAGTACTCAGTGTCATTTCTTGACAGGAAGATTGGAGGAGACAGCAGCCATTCTTTTGCTCATTCTTCTTTTGCAGTTTTCATCCAATAACAATGAGACCTGACACAAATGAAGCCATTTCAGCCTTCAAACCATAAAAAGCATAATGTTTATCTTTGAAAAATTGTCTAGATACTTGGGAATCTGCATATGTATTCACATATATGTAATTGACAAATAGCAGGCTTATTTGTATTCATTTTGACCTAGATATGATGCCGATACTCACCTTTTAGTTAAACAGCATTCGTTCTTATTGTTAGAGAGGTTGAATCAATCAATTGCATTCTCTAATGACGGAAGCAGATGGAAATAGAATGAGCTTCTGAATCTTCCTCAAGGGCATTGTAGAGGATGCTGCACCCTTAACTGAAAATTGCTCAGTTTTGCAATAGAGTTGGCCAATGTAGACACAGTCTTATATTTTCCCTAATTTTGAATTAATACTCTAGAAACCAGCAGCTGACAATGAGCCTGAACAGTTGGTTTCACACCTGAGGCCTCTTTTAAAAGACCATTCTCATCACAGTCAAATAACAGGAGGATATATTAGAGGGGGAAATGAGTGCATTTTCTCTAAGACTACTTAAGTAGGAGTTTCTCTTGAGCTAATTAAGATTCAATTCTATTTCGGAAACTAATGTCTGAAGCAGACACTCTGTTTGGGAATTATTAATATGTGAAAGCAGAAGGTTCCAGAGCACTTGAAATGGTGTTTTTGCCTGGTGGCTGCTCTGTAAAAGTGCTTGTTGAAAATAATTAAGTAAAGTCATATTTTAAACACAATATCAAATGTTCAAGGTGAATGATTATGGTATACAAAATTATTAATGAGATCTATGAACTTTTTAAAAGTGGAATAAGCAACGCATTTGACTATTGAAAACAAACCTGAAACTCTTACTGTTGTGTTTGTGGGCTCTTAGAATTCTTAGATGTCTGGGGGAAAACACTGAAGTCTGTCTAGTTTTACTTTATTCAGAATAAGTTCTGTATAATATGAGTCATAGTTGCACTTTAAAAGGAAAAATATTTGAATATACATGTTAAACTCACATATTGAATGTGACGGTTTATGTAACCTAATTCAAATAGAGCAGCTGGCCTAAGCCTAAACCAGAAAAAGCTAATATGGCACGGAACAACATATTTTTGCCTGGCAGTTTCAATTAGCAGTCACAAGTTGTCCGGGTTGTACTCTGATTTTTATATAATAAATTGTTACATGTATAAGTAGTAGACCAGAAAGCACCATCTTTTCTGTCATGCAATTCATCTTTCATGCAGCCTTGAAGGTAGTATTACATTGCCCTTCTAGTGAAAATCACACTACATGAGGTTTGTGATTGCTGCAAGCTCTTAGATTTGTGTTTCATATCACGTGACAACTCAATTTTAAAAAAATAAAAATAAAAGAACACTCTCTGTGTTGCTTCCTGTCTTTTTACTTTAACAGCAGACATAGGCATCCACCAAAGCCATCTGCCACCTGCTATGAAGTCTCAGGGTCAGACTGCCTTTTAGAAGTTACATAAAACTGGGATTATCAGTGGAAGGAAGGGAGTGATAATTATCAGTGCAACAAAATTGTGGAAAATGTGAAATCTTTAGGGAAAAAAAGAGAGGAAATTTCAAAGTGTTCAAAGTTTGAGGCCATACTTTTTAGTGTCTGACACAAAAGAGAAAGTGTGTTAAAAGAAAGAAAAATAGAGAGTTAATTATTTAACCCTTGCCTTACTTTTGCTATTGGTTTCTATCCGGAGAGAAAATATATCTCACTGAGATTCTTGTAGACTTCTGTAGTTTCTCATTTTGTCCTATGCTGATATAAACAATACTTTACCTATCCAAGACCATCCTTCCTTTATTCAAGTGGCTCATATTTAATGACCCCAAAAAATCAGTCTTTCTTTCTTTGGTGTGGTGTCAACACTTTCATTAAATCAAGGTTTTAAATCTAAGACCAGATGACAAAAGGAAGCTGTGTTAGCATCTTTGTCATGGCCAAATTTCAGTAATGACATTTTATGTAAAAGTGTCCTATCAAGCTTCAACTGTACACAGTAGAATCCTTCACTTTTCATCAGAATTAGTAGCCATGACCTCACCAGCTATTTAAACATTTCAGAATCCTATGAGAGGGATGGTGGGGTGAAGATCCCGAACCTTTCACAAATCACAAATCCATTTCTTCTCTTTCTAGGGCACAAAGTTACACTATGCTTGCCAGCCTCCTTCGAGGTTCAATACAGCCATGGGACTAGTTGCCAATGAATGTGAGCAGAAATCAGAAATGTTGTTATCTTTAAGAAAATCTTATGGCTGTAGTAATCAGTTTATTACACAGATTAATTTTCTTGAATGAACCACCATTTAGGTCTTTACACATACGCAAGTATTTCCACTAAATGAATTTTCATTCTTACATCCGGATAGGCCTAAACAGTCTAAAACGTAAGAAAAATAAGAGTTATTAGCTATATGTTAACTGAGAACCTGTACAAGCACAAACCATACCACGACCTGTATAAGCACAAACCATACCACGATCCCTCCTCTTGCCATTACTGAAATTTAAGTCAATAAAGAAGGCTTTTAGTTTCACACCTAGGTTACATCTGGAGAACTGGCTGGTCATACACACTTCTCTTCTCAGAGACAGTGTTGGTACAGAAGTACAGTATTTCTAGTGTGTTATTCCAAGTATAAACAACACGGCACACTACTGTGTCAGGTAAAAAATGTGTGCACAAGGGGAAATGAGGGCCCGTAGAAAGCAGTCAGAGGGGAATCAAAAGGGCTTTGTTTTTCAGAGTTTCCCTGGTGTTATGTGTAGAAGTTATTGAAAAATTTATTTAAGCTTGTTACAAGCATTGCAAAGGACTATGAAGCCCTAGGGCATGGAGGAGTCACGAGATGGAAGCATCTCAGTTATCAGAATCATTACATGAAGCCTCATGCCATTCAGGAACATTGAGCTCACTGTCACTTGAAGAGGAAACATGTGTCTATTATGTTAAGTCACTGAAATTGTGATGTTACTGGTTATAGTAATATAGGTGAGTACCTTTGCATAGGAATCCAGGGACTACTACATGGTTCTAAAAAGCTATTTTGCTTTATTCTGTGATTTCAACAATTAAGAGCTTGTTGGTTGAACGTGACACTTGCCCTTTGGCAAAACACACACAGCCCATGGCCAATTATGTATTATAGGCTCTTAGATTTAAATTTTTCAATCATATTATTATCTGAAACTAAATCACAGTGAGGGTGAAAGAAATCACAAAAACTACCCATTCCTTTCAAAGGAAGAAAATCAACAGAAAATTTTTTTCTGTAGTTGCTACCAGCCAGAGAAAAGAAAGATGAAGCTTGGAAGTTTTGCCCATGGTCAGCATTAGATAATATGGCAATGGCGGGGGAAATGTAATGAAATAAATGTTACTTTGTGTTCCTGCTACATTTAGTGTTTCATAATAACTGGTTGATCATTCACTGTGTGCAGGATCTGTTAAAAAGAATCTTTTATGTAAATTATTTTACATAATTCTCATGACTTATAAAGTCTTTGTATACCCACTTCACAGATGAAGTATAACAGTCAAGTAACTGGCTCACATTTCAATAGCCAATGAGTAATGAAACTGCCATTCAAACCCAGGCCGACTGAGTCCAAATATGCTTCTTAATAACCATGCCCTGTGGCCTCCAAAGATGATGACGTGATAGCCAGTCGTATACATTATGACTTGGTATCATCAGAGAGGAGATACTTTGAAATTCAAAAAAGCATTTAACATTAAAGTCATCTTTCTTTTCAAATATGTTGTGGTAGTATTGATAAAGAGGCAGAAGCAAAGATGAGCTGTACTTAGACAACAAAACAGGCTTGTTAGTGAGTGTCTTGTGCCTTCTTTTCACACTATGTAGGGTAGAAAATGTGGAAGCAAATGTAAAGCCTCAATCTTCATATAGATCAAAGGATCAAAGTAGAATCTATTTTTAAGAGCAAAATATATTTTCTGCTTAAAAAAAACTCTGCCTCACTTATTTCTTTTTTTCTTCCTTCTCCTCAACTTTTATTTTAAGTTACGGGAACATGTGCCGGATGTGCAGGTTTGCTGCAGAGATAAACGCGTGCCATGGTGTTTTAGCGCACAGATCATCCTATCACCTAGGTATTAAGCCCAGCATCCATTAGCTATTCTTCCTGATGCTCTCCCTCCCCCCACCCCCAGAGCATATACCACCTCACAATAAATGTCCCCCACCAGTCTTTTAAAAATTATTGCCAATCTCTTTCTCTTAAGAAAAAACTGAAGCTGGACATGGTTATGCACACCTGTAATCCTAGCTATCTGGGAGGCTGAGGCAGGAGGATGGCTTGAGCCCAGGAGTTTGAGGCCACAGTGAGCTGAGCCATGATGGCACCACTGCACTCTAGGTTGACAGAGAAAACCTCATCTCTAAAAAGAGAAAACTAGGCATTGAGGTAAGGTAAGGGAAGAGGTAAGCAGTGTTAGTCTCTTAATTTTCTGCCTTTCCTTTTGCTTAGTTTTTTAAGAAACAACATAACATTGAAAAATAGATTGTACAAGTAAAAATGAAGTGTTGCTCAACTACCCTTTAAGTTTTAAATTAGAAGATCTTTGGGGGAGAGAAAGGGTGGGAGAGAACAAAGAAGACATATATGTTAGTCTATAGCAGTATATCAGATATGCCAAAGTTATCAGTCACAAAGGAAGTTAAAGAGTAGCAACGCTTTACCATAAGAGGAATAAAATATCATCACCCTTTCCTAAAATGTAGTAGAAACAGCACCAAATCTGTAGCTAGAAGATCTGAGTATTATTTCTAGTTTATAGTTACCCATCACGTGATCTTGGGAAAGTTACCACTTTCCTTTTCTTTGCATCTCAGTTTTCTACCTTACAAAAAGATGATGCTTACCCTGCCACTAAATGAAGATCAAATCAAGATAATCTTATCTAATAATTAACTAAACAATTGATTTGAATCTGCATCTAGAACAACTTCTGCCAGGATTCTTTCCATTATCTCAGCAAAAAATGTGATTTCCGAAATTTTGTAGTTTGTACTTTCAACAAAGGTTTTTCCTAGTTTTTCTTTGGGTAAAGTGTGTCTTTTAATGAACCCTAATATTAATGCATTTATACATTCTAAAAAGACGGGTTTCATAAAGCCTTATAACAGAGTTCATTGATGTATTATTTATTTTATGTACTTGTTAGTGTTACACATGACAGCAAATGCTGTACTCTGTAGATTATATTAATGGATCAAGAACCGGAAGGTCCCTCCTGACTTATTGTAACCTTATAAAAGTCAACTTTTTGCTAGAACTTTCTTATCTGTTTAGAGATAATATATTCACCCTGTTCCTCCGAAGGTTAGTTGGAAGTTTAAAAATTTAACTGATGCAAAATGCTTGCAAAAGCTCCAAACACCTAGGAAATTATACATATGTAGATCCAGTATCCCAATTTTCTGAAAATGTATTTTTAATAATGAAAGAGTATCTAGATACAGTATCCCAATTTTCTGAAAATGTATTTTTAATAATGAAAGAGTATCTAAGGTGAGATGGGGAGCTAATTAACTTAAAGTGTGTGATTGCTGGTCACAGGTTTTTATTCCAGCTGTTCAGATCCATAGCCTCAGAGTGAGATTATCTGTAGGTGATGAGACCTTGGGAAAACAGGCTTCTCATATATCCTCAAATCACATGAAACAAGGTATATCTGGAATTCAGTGTAATATTGTATTGTTAGAAATAGCTACTGTAAGCCAACTAATCGTCTTGGTAAACCAAGTAAGATTCAAAGGTGGTTGGGGATAACACATGATAAAGACGATAATGGTGCCTTTCAGGTCATAACCACCAAAAACAACCCGTTGTTTTGGGCAGTTGCTCTGGGTACAGGTTGTTTCAATTATTCTGTCAATGTTCCTGTGAGCTAATTGAGACATGTATGAATATTCTGCTTTTTGCTAATAATTGGAAAGCAAGAAAAGCCCATGTGTTTTTCAAGGAGAGTTGAAATGTTTTTTCCTCATGGGTTCGAACCCCTTCTCATGCTTATTTGGAAACAGAATCTCTTACCCAAAGAACCTATTTTTCCTAGAGAGTTTTTATATCGTTGGTGCCAAGATAAAATATTGACTGGATAATAAATTGAATGCTTTAAAACATCAAAGAGTCATGAAAGATCTTCTTTGGTAGGCACGTGTTAGCATAAGAAGTACTTGGAAAACCATTCTGGGTGCATGTCTGATAAACTGTTTGGAATGATGTACCTTAGTGAGCCTGATAAAATCTAGAAGTTAAGTAATATAGAATAATTATATAAGTCAACTGCAGAAAAATAATTAATTTAAATCCCCTTAGTGTTCAGGGTATCTGTGGATTAATAATAATTTGCATCTTTAATGCCATAAGTAACCTAGGCAGCCTGTGTTTGAACAAGGTCAATGATGTTGTGATGTGCTTTTTTTTTTCCTTTGGGCATTCTCTTCCAATATTCCAATTTATTGAAATAACCCATTATCCTCTTAACTTAGTTGTCTGCAAAGCACTCTACTCTGTAGTCTTTATTGTTGTTTCTATTACTTTATCACCTCTATTTTGTCTCTCTCTTAATGTGTTCAACATCCACTTCACTCATTTATTCTACAACTTCCTCTGAATCTTCTCCTAAACCTTTTCCACTCTGCAAGAAGGTCAAATAATGACTAATACCATATGATTTAAGAGACACCCAGAAAGCTTCTTGCTTTATACTATCTCCTTTAACATCCTGCTATAAAGCCTAAAGTTACCGTTTAAGAGTATTTTGTTAAGGTTAAGGGACTGCATCACCTGACATCTGTTAAAACACGCAGGCACTTATGAGGGTGAATTCATTTAATCATTGACTCAATAAATATCTGTTTTGAAAAACAAGACTATTACAATATAGCCTGAATTTAGATCTAACATTGTTGATGATGGAGCATAGAGAATGAGTTAGAAGTTATTAAACTGGAGGTGATTAACACCACCACCAAGAATATAAAATATTTTTCAAAAAAAAAAAACCGACCTGAATTAGATGCCCACACTAAAGCCCTAGGCACGCTCAAACAGCGTGGGAATGTACACAGAGGAACCTGGTAGAACAGAGATCATTTGAAGGGGAACCAAAATCTTTAAAAGAAGGTAGGGGTATGTAAGAGAAAATAGTCAGCAACTTCCCATCTTGTAGAGACCTATCTATGTTTTGGATAGCACACCTCACCTTGGCCTTCTGTGAACTCTAACCCTCCCACCAGCCACAAGTCTTCAAGTGCTCTCTCCATTCCCATTCCTGATTCCTCCAGTAGAAAATGTATATGCCATGCTCTCCACTCACTGCTTCATTGAATGATAATAGCTAAAGTGGACATTTAGGTTTTCATTCAAGCATTGCACTGCCACACTGTTAATAAGACACCAAGGCTATCCAAGGCTATCCAGACATATGACACCCTAATAACAACTAACCTTTATGGAGACTTCATTCTGTGCCAGGCACTAGACTAAATTTCCTACATGGACTGTTTTATTTAATCCCCACATCATTCCTATAAGAGTGTGTTCTATTGTTCTTATAACACTGAGGAAAGTGAGGCATAGAGAGATTAAGTCACATTTTTAATCCATTAACCTTCTGTTTCTACAATACAGAAGGTTCTAAAATGTAGCATTCGAATTTCTAAAATATGCCTTTTCCATATCTCTATGTGGGTCATTTAAGCAAAGCCCCCACAGGAGGCTTTCCCATAAGGAGAGACACACAACCCAGGCCATATGCAAAGTTAAATTCCTGCTGGGCTTTGTATATATCAAGGTCATGAGAGCAAAAGATGTGGTTGAGAAGCTGGGTTCCAGAGTTATTCTGTGTGATACTCTAGTAAAAACCTGCAGCACACTCTGGATCAAGATAAGATTCTCTACCTTACGCCCTGGCCCTTGATCTGACTTTCTGTTCCCACCTCTTGGCCATTCTTGACCCCAGTTGAGCTAGACATTGTTACTCGGCAAAGAAGATCCAAAAATAAAATTTGTCCACGTGTACTATTATTAAATTAATTCTTAAATAATAAAGGGCTGCAGGATCCATGACTTATGACTTGAATCACTAAAAGGAGACTATCATCTGTAACTCAGGCTAACCAAAGGGAGAAAGGAAATAATGTTTATCTTTACTAACTAGAGTAATAAATATTGAATAGAAAGGTTCTTGATCCCATTTTCTTCCTCATTCACCACGTTGTACCAAGGTAAAGAATTCCATGCGGTAGGTCATTTAGGGACTTCGAAGCTCATGGTATTAGCAGAAAGTTTCTTAGGTGATGATATTATTATCCCCACACTTCTTGAGATTTAAAATTGCCAGGAGGTTGGGAATCATCAAGAGTTTACTATCCATCATTCTATTAGGAAGTAGAAAGAAAGTGAATGGAAGAAGCAAATAATAATTGATTAAATTTAGAAAAATGAACAGAATAATGTCTTTAATTGCCTTCAAAATGGACAAATCTTATTCCCAATGTCTTGTTTATCTTAAAGTTTTAATAGACTTTTATCGTTTTAAGCATTTTCTAATTTGAAGATCGTAGGTAGGCCAGAGTTGTTAACAAGGCTCAGTAGTGCTCTGGGTATGAAATTCTGCCTCAGATAGCTTGGAACTACTTATATTTCTGTAAGAATTCTCTGCTCTCAGCTCAGCAGGATAGGCCATACAGCTTTCCTAACAAGCCACTACTTACCACTGAACATGGAGACTTCAAGATGTACTTAACCTTGATGGAGGGAAAGCTTGTATCTAATAAAGAAGAATAAAAATTCCGAATAACTGCAAAGCACTGCAGCAGGCAAGCTACAATTCCAGTCATATGAAACCTCTGTTTACAGTAAAATGATGATATGAATCACAATGACACTCATATAAGGACTCAACTGCCTACCTACTGATATTCCACATGTTTATAATATATAATTTCATTTTCATACAAGCTTATTACACATATTAAAGCAATACTTTTCCTTGTACAGCCGAGATTCATTGATAAAACAATGAAGTGAACTAACACCCTTCCTAAATAAAGTTTCACCAATAGCATCGTATGTTAATGGACCTATTTCATTGTTAATGTGACTGACTGCTTATTGATTCTTGCAGGAATCCAGCAAGGGCTTCAGAGTACAATTTAGTTTGGAGAGCTGTGGGTCCAACATCTATGCTCAATTACGACTTTCAGAAGGAGAGATCAATAAAATTTAAATTGCTTATGGTAATCACAACTTCAAATCATTGCGATCAGCATAAGCAATCTGCTGACCCCAGCCAAGCTCCTAAATTGAAACTTGTAATGAGTGGTCATTTAGTTTGGGTCCATTCATATTATTTTGGAGGCAGGTGATGAACAATTAAAGATCAGCTGGCACCTTCTCTGCACAACATTCCCATCTTTATTCCCAAAGTATTAATATGCAGTAACCCTCGGGTTCACGCTTTTGCACTTCTTTAATGGGTATTCTGTATGAATAAGCAATTATATTTTCTATTAAACAATTTCAGTGTAATTGAATTAGCAGTTATAATATTGCTAGGGCAAGCAAAAGCTTTCCTAGGGAAAAATTAAGTGATATTGGGTAGTGCAAATTAATTTATAGAACTGAAAAATGTAACCAATTAAATAGAATTGCCTTCACCTCCCCCTCCTCCAAAATACAATTAAGCAGCACATTGTTTCAAAGAATATGTTTCAGAGCAATTTGTTTTCAATCATAATAGCTGTTTTTCATTCATTATGAAAAGCTGTCTATTATAATGAAAATTTCATAGGCAGTTTTCCTTGACAAAGCAGGTTGCAAGTTTAAACAAAGATAGCCTGTAGATTACTTCCTTGATAAGGAGTCACCTTAGAATTACATTTTAATAAATCATTGAAAATAAATCTTCTGCATTACAGCATGAAGGTTTAGAGAAAGAAAAAGCAAATAGAGAGAAACTAATCAATGAAAATCTCCTGCTGCCAATATAATAATAGATGGACCAATGCTAATATATAAAGTGTATTACACTCACACACACAGCCAAAAAGAAAAATGTGAGATAAATATCACGGAAGTCAACTGTCACAAATGAGACTTGAGTAATAATCCCATCTTTACCATTCATCATTCCTACTGTGCCTCCTCCAAGCACTTTGCTGAATTATAAACTAGGGTATTTAGGCCACATTTTTTGCAGCCTAATAAGATGACCAACTTTGAATTAATACGACGATTTAGAGCACACTCCCAAGTTTCTCAAAACAAAATCAAATGTAAATGTATACGTATATATGTAACGTACATGTTTATGTACATATATATATTGCTAAAGGAGTTTAGGACTGTAATTGGAGTAATTCTAAATATTTAATAAGTATGCATTAGTAAGAATTTTGTAGTAAAATATTTAGTTAAACTGATGTCATTTATTTTATTAATGCCTGGATATGAGAAGACCCATGCAGAAATCATGAGTCTCTCCATATGAATTCTGTTAAAAGGATGGTCCAAATTCTTTGAACAGTAGAGGAACTTAAAATGCCTTTATGCAAGGAATGACAAGTCAGGTTTAGGACATGTGTGCAGTCAGGAGGGACTGGAAGGAACAGAGTGAACCAGAGAGGGGGACAGCTGTTAGTGACTCTGCATTAGTCCGGGTTAGAGGGTGAACATTCAAATTAACGAAGAAGTGGAGAAACAAATGCAGGTTATCAGTTTTCAGAAGCTGAATTGACAGAGTTTCACATTTGATAGGCTGACGAGAGAATAAGGATGAGGACTTCAGAATAGCTTGAGGTTGCCATTTTAAAAAAGCCCAAAGGTTGATGATGCTTTTTATGAGTTAGAGAATATAAACTAAGGAGTATGTAGGGGAGGTGACTCAGTTTGTGTGTTAATTTATAATATTTCCAAAATCTGAATTAGATTAATGTTCCTGAGCCCTCAACCTCTGTTGGAATAGTAGTGACTGAAAAAGACACTTATGGTAGAAATGACTACTGATGTTCCTTAAGTAAGTTTGTCATATTCCTATCTTACTTTTAATTCAGTCCATGAGTTAAGCCCATTGTCTGAGAGGATATGTTATGTACTTGGATAGAATATTTTTGTGACCTAATGATATAGCTATTTTAAAATTAAATTAAGATTTGAAATTTTTTTTTTCAAAAATTAAGATAAATTGTATTTTTTATTCAGCTTCTGACAACTAATGATTAATATTATAAATGATGGTTTGGGGCTACAATGTATTTTATCTAACATTCAGAAAATATTTGACAATAATTTATATTCATTTATAAGAATTAGATATCGACTTTCTCCAATTGGGGAAAAATAGAGACACTAAATATATCCAGGGTTTATAAACAAAAAGTTTAACAAACTGTAACTAGCAGGTTTTTAATTTTTTTATTTTAAAATTATAGAGACATCCCAGAGCCTGGCACGATATCAGGCATGTAATAGAAACTCAATAAATATTAAACAAACATGTACCTATATTTGAAATAGAAAGTGGACACTTGCTCAACTATATCAAGGCAATTGCATATATATTTTAGCAACCAACAATTTTAACAAAAATATTTTTGCATTTAATAGTTCAATATGACTCTTCCTACACACACACGTACACACACACTCCTAAGTAATTCTCGCATCGTCTACTTTGTTTCAATAACTTACTGTTGAAAATTTTATAGTTTTACACTATTAACAGTATGATTCATATTTGAACCTCTTTGAAACAGGTGATTGCAAAACATAAATATTAGGAATAAGGAATTTTTTCTTGGGTTTCATGGCCATTATAAATGTAACTTTCTTGCACAGATTTCTGAAATTCGAGATGTGATGAACCATAGCCATAGACGATGAAGTATTTCTCACACAAAGTTGCCTTGTCTATCCATGCTCAGGCGCAGACTATTTTTCACTTGATGAGGCTTCTTGATTCTGCTGTTTCTTTTCATTCTTTAGCATCATCTACTTTATCCTCTGAAGACTCCCCTGTGCTATTCTGCATCTCCATGGACCCAATCCTTAATAAAACATAACTTAAAACTTTATCCAACATTTATTAAATACCTGCCAAGTGCTGTGCTAGGTGAAAAAAAAAATAGTGAACTAAATTCCTTCTTATAACATTTCTTCTTCCTTGGTGAAATCAGTGGTTAAGAGTGATTGCTCCTAATAATCTAGTGGGCCCCTTACTGTGTGGCTTCTAAACCTCATTTTCTTCATTTATAAGTGGAGATCAAAATAGTACTCATATCATCCATTTGTTGAGAGAATGTAATGCAATGTTGCCTACAAACTATTTAGAACAGCCTGAAACATAGCATATGCTCAATTAATGCTGCCTATTATTTTTCAAACCAGTAGGTAGACTATTATGAAAACTAGGCATATTTGATAGACTTACATTCTATCATTGTCCTCAAAATTCTATTAAAAATGTTTTCTACTGTCAATTCCAAAGTGTTCATTTCTACACATATTTGTTAATTATTTAATGCACAGTAGGTACTAATGATACAAAATGAGGAAGGTTTGTTTCCAGTACACAATTTAGTTTAATAGCCTCTCTTCCTTCACTTTCTTCTTAATGTGAGATATCTGACACTGTCCTGCCCTGGTTCTCCTCAGATCTTCGCACCTCCTTCCCCCCACCTTTTTTTTTTTTTTTTTTTTTTGGTCTTCTTAAACTTACTGATGATTTTTTTACATTAATTACAGGTTTCATTGACAGTTCAATTTTGATGCCTTGAATTTTCCCTTTATCCACCCCTACCTCAGGAACATTTCTATTCACATGCTTGACATATTTTCCAGTAGAAATATTATGTCTAAAATGATTTATCTCTGACTTCTTCTTCCTCTACATTTCTACAGGTTATTCTGTGATGTCAGAAATCAAAAATGTGAAACAGCTTGTCACAGTTGAAAGGAAAAAGACTTTACGGTCAAATAAACCAGTCTGAATCCTAGCTATGTAACTTATTATTGGATGACTTTGGTAGACTTATTTGACATCTTTCTCTTCTTCCTCATCTTTAAAATGGGAATAATGAGACCCACCCTCTAAGATTTCAATAAAGATAAATGGAAATAGTACAAGTAGAGCATTTTGCATAATACCCTCATTATTTAAGGATCACTAGAAAGAGAAGAAATAAAGAGAAATTAAATTCTTATTTTTTAATAATTTAACTTATTTGTTCTTGAGAAGCATCCAGAATTTCCCCATAAAGTATGTGAAATATGTAGTCCGAACCTTAAAATCTCATTTAACAATGTAATTTGCCTACCAGGAAAAAAGAGTTCCTAAATGAAATCATTTACACAAGTACCCTATTATCAGTGAGCTGAAAGCTAGGTGGTGGGAAGCGTATTGTGTTTGCACTTAGGAATCTGAATCCCGGTCCTAGCTCTGCCACTGGCTGTGTGATCAGCGGGTAAGTCACCTGATTCCTCTGGGCTGGGACATTCCCATCTGAAAGTCACATAGGTTTCTAAAGTTCCTACCAACTCTAACTTTCTATGTTAAACATCCCTTTTCTTTCAAAGTGGACCTTATGTTTTGTGTTGAATTTTGTCCTCCCCAAAATCTACATGTTGAAGTCCTAACTCTCATGTCAGAAGGTAATCTTATTTGGAAATATGACTTGTTGCAGATATAATGTTAACATGAGGTCATTCTGGAGCAGCGTGGGTCCCTGATTCACTATGACTGATGCGCTTATAAGGAGGGAATTTGGAGACACACACACACGGGGAAAATGCCAGGCGAAGATGAAGGCAGAGATGGGGGTAAGCTTCTACAAGTCAAGGAACATCAAAGATTGTTGGCAAACCACCAGCAGCCAGGGCAGAGACATGGAACAGACACTTCCTCACTGTCCTCAGAAGAAACCAATTCTGTCAACACCTTGATGTCAACATTTGTCTTCCAGAACTTTCAGAGTTTCTGTTAAACTAACAATTCTATAATACTTTGTTACAGCAGCCCTAAGAAATGATATACCTTATTTCATAGTTAACTAAAATTGCTGAGTTTTCTTTATTATATAAATGTATATACATATTTATGTATTTGTACGTATGTATAAATAATGTAAAGAACATTACCAGAATATTCATTTGATTGAGTTCTTGTTTTCAGTAGACTGTTGATTGAAATGTGGAACAATTAAACATGGAATCCAATTACTGAACATTAGAGTCTCAAATTGAGAATAAATGTTACGGAAAAGCTTCAGAATTTAACAGCTTTCCATGTCAGGAAGGTCCTAAATACATTTTCTTCTCTTTGAAGTCTAAAAGGATGTTGCTATCTCCACATTGCCTCTCTCAGTTTTTAACAGCTCCCTAAATGGGTTTACTGAGCTCATGGGAAAAGTAGTTTTCCCCATCAGTGTTCTTGGTTCATATCACACTGGCTTGTTGCCTCTGTGGAATTTTGTTTTTCTTATAAGACTACTTTTCTCAATCGCTTTGCATTTCTTTTAGTGTTTTCCTTCATGAGGATGTGAACCCTGATACATTAAGGCTGGAAACACTTTAATCAAATTTAAGAAAATATATGTTGTCCAATGCCTGAAAAACAACCTGGCATGTATCTTTTTATCCTAAAGAGAGACCATGATTGGTAATTTAGGCACATCTTTATATTTTTTTTTTATTATACTTCATGTTCTAGGGTACATGTACACAACGTGCAGGTTTGTTACGTATGTATACATGTGCAATGTTGGTGTGCTGCACCCATTAACTCGTCATTTACATTAGGTGTATCTCCTAATGCTATCCCTCCCCACTCCCCACACCCCACAACAGGCCCCAGTGTGTGATGTTCCCCTTCCTGTGTCCAAGTGTTCTCATTGTTCAATTCCCACCTATGAGTGAGAACATGTGATGTTTGGTTTTCTGTTCTTGCGATAGTTTGCTGAGAATGATGGTTTCCAGCTGCATCCATGTCCTTACAAAGGACATGAACTCGTCCTTTTTTATGGCTGCATAGTATTTCATGGTGTATATGTAGGCACATCTTTTTATAAAACCTTCCTCTAAAAACCACTGGGACTGCTATTAGTTTAAAAGATCTCAGTTTAAGGTCAGAACATTTTAATTTCCTGTAATTCACTGAAACGTAGTCATGGATGCTTCTGTTTGGAATGTATCTTCAGAACATTTTTTAAAACATTTTTTAGCTTAAATAAATTTACCATAGTAATTAAAAACATCACTTCTAAAGTTAAACTAGACTGGGTATCTTGACTAATAATACCAACCTTGCAAGGTTGTTGTGAGGATTAATGGGATAAATACTGTCAGATACTTAACACAGTGCTTGGAACATAGTTTTGAGTATCTCAGTACAAGTATCTCAAACAGTTTTGGGCTGCTCAATACAAGTTATCTGTTATATTCTTTAGTAGTAATAATATTGCCAGCTATGAGTTCTTATCAGCAATGGAAAATTTCAGTTTGTTGGATAGGGTGATCGTGATGGCAACTAAACAGTTTCCATTTTATTTGGCCACTTCCTATAGACACAATCTAATTTGAGCCTCTGAATACAAAGAAGTGAATTTGAGAGCATCCACTAGTATATGATGTGGCAATCTTGCTATCTACAAAAACTTAGGGTTCTCTTAGGACAAGACCAATATATGAAACAGATGGTATAGGAAATAAGGATATCGGCCATAATCAGTTCATTCTAATTGACTGTCTTATAGAAAGACAAAGTAAAGACTTTGCAACTCTCTACAGTTCTCAGAATTTTATACACTGCCCACGTTTAGTTCCTCTGTCAGACCTGCCATTTTATGCGTAATATAATACTGCTTAAGGTTATCAATCTTTAAAAAAGTATACCATTGCTTCATAGCCACTCCTGCTTTGCAATACAAATGACATAATTACTTGCTCTGGCTGGAGGGGGTCCAGTTCCTCAAGTTCATTTTTTAAATGCAAATCTTATTAAGTATTTTATCCTAAAATGGCTAATGCAAAAAGGGCAGTCCTAGACTAAGATGGACAACATGCCTAAAAAATAAATACCAGGCGAATAATGAAACCTGTATTAAATCAGGGTACTGGAAAACCAAATTGATTACTTATTGAAATATGTTAACATGGTGTAATGGGTAACTGCCAAAGTCAGCTATGCAATAGTATTACATGAATCATTGTCAGATAACCACAAAGGTTTATAAGAGCAATAAGAAATTTTAAAACCTTTTCCACCAAAATGTAGATGCTCATAAAAAAATATAGGTAGTGATCTGTATATCAGATAGTTTAGTTAAAAGACCTTTTTTGTTTTTTACAGGTTGTCTTTTTTTTAAAATTCATATAACTGTTGTCAACTAGAATAATGGTCAGTTTTTCAATAAAATCTTTCAAGAAACTTTTAAGAATGTTAAATGCATTTCCTCTACTCAATTTATTTTAAGATTTCTGCTATGGAACACAGTCTTTTTGAGAATTCCTTTTTATTTTGAAATATGTAATGCATAAAAAGTGTATTTTGTATATCTTTGCACCTATATAATATTGTATGTGGACAGTTTAAAGGATAGTAAAAATAAACCCCTTATGCATACCACTGTTTTAGCCTCATGGGACCTAGTTTTTGTCTTTGGAGCTATCTAAGTGAAACAATACCTATTCGGAGATTGCTTTAATCTTGAAGTTATACTGAAAATAATTAAATTGTTTGATTGCTTTAAGACACAAGTTTCTAGAATGTATCCACCACCTATTGTTAAAAGAAAAATTGTTTCAAAGTCCAATTCAAACAATTTACAATGTAATTTTGAAAACTGAAATGATACTTATACATCTGTTGACTGCTTGCAAATTACAGAGCATTTCAGTTATTGTTATTTTCCAGGTTACTTATAATCCAAAAAGAGAAAATTCCTAAACAGTATTTATTAATCTCACAGCATTTAAATAGCAGTAGGGAAAAGCTGAAGCAGAAAACCAATTCAAATTCAGATAACTACCAACTTTGAGCTATAGATGCGGTCCTTTATGTCTCAGTTTCCGTGTGTCAGACACACACACACACACACACACACACACGGAATACATATATTTGAAAACCATCCTAACCACCTCCTAGATTCACAAGATATTTGAATATTTTGCCTTCCTGATCAAACAGAGCTCAACAAAGAGGGAAAAGCCCATTCACTCATGCTGGGAAGAAAGTGACTTCATTAGCACATCCTAGGGGTGCCCCTTTGAAAGTGTGTTAAATTGTGTTAACAGTTTGGTTAAGAGGTGGGAGTGTGACTGGTTTAACTTGTCTCATTAATGCTCTAGTGTGATTCTGAGTTGGATTTTGCAAGCCTGTTACAGTATTTTCTCACTCCTCTCCCTAGAATTCCTTACACTTTCTACCTCTCAGCTTCTAACTGTTATCAAGGCTCTGCTCTTGAGTGATTTCTAGCCCTAGGACTCTTCCTTTGTTTCAGTCATCAAGAACTATTAGTGGCTAATTTTCCCAAGGAACAGCGATTTCATTGTATTTTGTTGTTTCAGCAGCCCTTTGTCTTCCTCTTGAAGGAGAAATGAACCACCATGCTTTCCAGAGAGGCAGGAACTCAGGGAAGCATTTTGCTTTATGTGATGAGAGATGTAGAAGGAGACCCAAGTGACTGGACACAGACACCCTAAGGGTTATCCGTGCAACCAATAATTAAGTTCTTAGCAGCTGATTACTTTCTGTTGCTTAGATGCAAAGCAAACAGAAGTCTCATACACAGGATAAAAGCCAAAGAGCTGAGTACGTGTAAACCTCTTTTGGAAGATTTATTACGTGTCACAATGTGGCTATAACTTATTCTCATCTGTCCCTCTTGGCACTTACCAACAGTGATGAAAATGGAGAGTCTTTACTCAGGGAACTCTTGACTGCATTACTATTAAATTATTTGCATATTGGTAGCACAGAGGGATCCTAGGATGGCAGTTTTCCAAGTTTCATTACCCTAACCCTCACCACTCAATAAAAGTTCCCACAATTCCAATGAGGTGGAGAGAAAACTGCAGAGCTTTTTGCCTTTTGAGTATTCTCACTGTTAACTAATGAAGAATGAAGGTGAATAGCGCTAAACGGGAGAGTGGAAGAATGGAGGTCTAGATGGATGAGTGGAAGGACTCAATTGTTTATTAATGGAGCTAATTACATGGTTCTTTTGGGGCAAAATTTGAATAAACGAGTACAATTTTATCACAAAGCCACAGGGTCCCCTATTGGCATCATAATATAGTTGATCTTGCTTATTGCCACTCTATTTTGATGAACAATTACATGGAGCATTTATTATGTCACAGAGAGGCAGATGGCCATGGATTTTTCTTCATCCAATTGTACACCTTTCACTAATTATGAAGCATATCCACCTGGACATGTATTAATGTATACTCATCTTAACAACTGATATGGTTTGAGCTGTTGGAGGTGGGGCCTGGTGGGAAGTGTTTGGGTTATGGGGCAGATCCTTCATGAATGATTTAGCACCATCCCCTTGGTGATTAGTGGGTTCACTTGAGATAGGGTTGTTTAAAAGTGTATGGCACCTCTCTACTCTCTCTCTCTTGCTCTGCTCTTGCCATGCGATACGCTGACCTCCCATTTACATTCTGCCATGATTGTAAGTCCCCTGAGATCCTCACTAGAAGCAAATGCTGGCAACATGCTTCCTGTACAGGCTGCAGAACTGTGAGCCAATTAAACCTCTTTTCTTTACAGATTGCCTAGCCTCAGGTGTTTCTTTATGGCAATGCAAAAGAATGGCCTAATACAACAACTAAAGTTACATAGAGTTCAACTTAAGACTGCACAGCACCATTATTCTTCCTGTTTCATTAGGATTGAAATTACCAGTATTTTTATGGACTATTCTTGTCATAGCTAGCTCAACTTTTAAACATCTAACCTGCCCCCTTTCTTCTTATAAATGATATCTCTTAAAGTAAATATATGCCTTTCAGGCCAACTGGGATAATGTTTCCTACTTCACTCTTTCATGTGGAATCTCCCAGCCTCCTCTTTCATTAACACAGTCATGCATTGCATTTGCAGGATATGGATAGCTTGGGGTGGAGTTGGAGAGAAATAAAGGTCCTCCAAAATCCTCTACTTCCCAAAACCATCCCAATTTCAACAATTACTATGATTATGTCAATAAGAATAGAGTCAGCCAACATGTGTTTGAAATCATCAGTGTGATTATTTTTATTTATCTATAACACAGACTTTAAATTTTAAAAGTGTGTTTACGGAGAAATGCCACCTCCAGACAAGTCTTCTGAATTTGCTTTCAACCATATTTTTGCCCCAAATCTCCATCACTATAAAAATCCTGGAATCATTACTGTTTTTCTTCTACCCTGATATTTTTTGAATTGATATTCTCATGTACATCATAGCAGCAAAGTCTTAAGCCTGCCCTTGCTTAGCTGATGGCTGAATTAACCCTATCCTCCAGATCTATCCTGTTTTATGTTTTAACCAGTTAGTCTGAAACCCAACACTTTCACTCTTTCAAAAATTCTTCCTCATTGAACCCTAATTCTTGACTCACCCTCAAATCCATACAATCTCTTCCTTGTTAATTATACAAATTAAAGGAGAAATTCAGCAAGTATTTGTTAATTTGAAGCACAATAGAGAATGTTTAATAAAATATTTACTTTTCTTCTTTTTTTGTCTTTTCTGAATTGTCTCATTCATTGTCCTTTCAATATTGCTCTTCTCTCATTTTAAAATTTAAAATGTTTAACATTTTTCTTTTTTTGGCCTTTTTATAAACTTCATTGGATATCTTGACAACTTGTACAGTGTCTTTCAACTAGTACTATATATAGGTGACTCCCAATGCCTACTCAGTGTATTCATCAGGACATACCAGATGTCCAGATGCATCTCAAATGCAACAAATTTATTTATTCAGCAATCATTTATTGAGACCTTGATACAGTTACTAGTTTTGAAATTAAGTTTTCACCATAAGAAATTAGAAAATCTGGAAAAAAATATAAAGGAACACTTTGTAGGCTTTAGATAGCAACTGAGGCCTACAGCCCATGAAAAAGGGGGGGCCCATGGTGAGCACCATAATCTTCCACCAGGACCTTGCATATCTGAGGTGCACAAGTGCCAGGAGAGCCTCCAGGATGCCTGGTTGAAAGCAGCTACTGTGAAAGTATATAGAATGTTCAACTAAGTCAAATCTATTAAGCCAGGCTTGGGGCCCTTGCTAGGAATCCCTGGTATCTCCACATATGAGATCAGTCAGATGCACCTATTCACCCAAAAATTTGGGTTCTCTGAAGTTTTCTAAATCCTTAGATCCTGCAGAGATAGTGCATCCTTCCTTTTTCACAGCTACCCTTCTTGCATATGGGATAACACTGTAGAGTCCTCTCTCCCACAAGGCAACAGGGTCACCTTCAGGATTTTCCCTCATCTCATCTCCTGACTGTCAGGCCCCAAATTTGGGTTAAATTATATCAAAAGCAACTCAGGGTTATACCAGACCTGAGTGGTGAGGAAAGAGACTATACTCCCAAAAGAGCTTCAATGATTAGCCAGCATATTTGGGAAAGAGCCAGCATATTTGGATAAACAAGTGGTTTTAAGAGTTTTGATCAAGGAGGCAGGACATGAAACTAGATAAAGGAGAGTTTATTGACTTAGAGCCATTCTCTTAGGATATCAGAACATGGGATTTAACACTTGACAAGGACCACAGGGAAAGGCATAAATTTTCTGCTATGGCATCTCTTAGAAGTCTGGAGAAAGTGATGGTCCATGCTGAGTAAAGTTGCATTACTTGAGTTGCTATGGCAGACTGTGGAGAAAGGAATAGAGAGGCTTAGGGGAATAGGCATGCTGGAAAGACTATATGATGTGAAGTTAGAAGACCCACAGAGGATTATATTGTTCCATGGGAAGGCCTAGAGGAAGTACCATTTAAGAAGGCCATCAGGAGTGTACAAGGCTCAGGGACACCAGAATCAACAAGAAGTTCAGTGATGGCTCTGTTCCCCAAGCCACAATGGATGATAGGAGGGGCTGTCACAGAGATTTTGTTTGCCACAGAACAACTGGAATCAATAAAGGCTAAGTAGCAGCATTTAACCAGCAGGGGCCTGGGAGTCTCAATTAATACAGGACTGGTAAGGTTGGAGTGATAAGGAAGGAGACATGATCTTCTGGGAGTTGTGGAGATAGTTAATAGAATGCAGCATCTCTAAATACAAAAAAAATGAACAGCCAAAACATATCCTTCAGTTATATAGTCAAAAGAATGCAGGAATGACTCCTCAAGAGGCTGAAGATGGCTACCTTGATTTTAAAAAGTCAAGGTCATTTCTCCATTTCCTGGAGGTTTCAGACCTATAACCTGTTAAGTGAAAAGATGACTATGTCCCAAGAAAAAAAGACTGCAACACCTGGACAAACATATATTGAAATAGTTTCCTTAGTCACTCTGCAACTGGACCTCTAGCTATTAGTTTGGATAATTATCGCTGGGCAAAGCAGAACATCCAGATATTGCTATTGGTCATTTAGACATGGGCACTAATTCGATATTGATATTTGGAGACCCAAAATGTCAAAGTTAGAGTGGAGTCACACAGAGGGCGTATAAAGTAAATGGTGCTCTGGTCAGACTGGATTAAGTGGTTCCACTAGGTCCACAAAATCATACGTTGGTGAGTTCCCCAAATCCCAAATGTGTAATTGGTTTTGACATACATGGCAATTAGGGTAACTTTCACATTATTACCTTGGCATGTGGAGGTAAAAGTTAGAAAGAGTAGACCGAGTAGAAAGATCTGAAACTAATACCTATGCCAAGTTAGTAAATTGAAGCTAATATTATACTTCTGAGGATATAAAGGATATTAGTGTCATCCTTAAAGATTTCAGGTTTGGCGTATCCTGCCATAAGTAGTCCTTGCCCAAACTAGATAGATCCTGGGGGAATAACTTCAGGTTACCACCAAATCAAACAAGTAGTAGCCCTAATTATAGCTGCCATGTGACTGTAACATCTTTGTGAGAACAGAATAAAATGACCTCAGGTACCTGGCATGGGAGCATTGATATAGCAAATGAATTCTTCACTATGTTAATCAAGAAAGAGGACCAAAATAGTTTTCATTTACATGGAATGGACAATACACATCAACAGTTTTGCCCAAGAGCTGCGTTAACTCTCCTACTTTTTCTCATAAATATAAAGAGGTCTGGATTTTACATAGAAGATCACATTGGTCAATTGCATTAACAACATCTTGTCATTCTTAGAATGCAAGGTGAACGAGAGACTGTTAGCATGCTGGAGGATTTGGTAAAGCACATGAGACCTGGAGGGTAGAAGATAAATTATCTCTTCAAGGACCTATCAGCTCAGCAGTGTCTAGTGCCTAACATAAGGGATATGCCAGTACAATCTCACCAAAGCAAAAGGCTAATTGCTATATCTTACATCCCCTGCCACAATGAAGGAATTACAATCCTTAGTAACCCTTTTGGATTTTAGAGACAAAACACATTCCACACCTAAGAACATTGCTCTGTCCTAATAAAGTATGTGACTTAGTGAGCTGATCTCGGATGGGGCCTAGAGCAGAAAAGGGCTAGATAGCAAGCCCCGGATGCTGTACAAAAAATCCCTGCAGTTTTCTACTCAAAATCAAGCAAGCCTTATGACTGTGGAGGCTTCAGCAGTGTTAAAAAAATACAGTATGGAGTTTATGACAAGTCTCAGTGGGAAAAATCACAATTCAAGTCACTTGGGAAAGCCATGCCATCTACACAAAACAAAACACTACATGTCCTTAGAAAAACAGCTTCTAATACGCTACTTGGACCTATGGCATAACCATGAGTCTGTCTGAAACTGCCCATGAGCTCACTTCTGTTAGACTCATCAAGTCATAAAGTCAGGTGGGCCCTGCAGCAATCCATGATAAATTGGAATTATGTACCCTAAGCAGGAACAAAAGACATAAGTAAATTGCATGAGCAGGTTGTCCAGAACCATGTGTCACTCACTACTGTTGTACCAGCACTCCCAATTCAGCTTAAGCCTATGGCCATGTGAAACACTCTATATAACCAGCTGAAGAAGGGAAGAAAAAGTCCAAGCTTGGATTATGGATGGATTGACTTGGTGTGTGAGGATAAGCTGAAAATGATGATGTCTGTATAGAAGTCACGCATAGGGGTTACTTTGAAAGATATTGTTGAGACAAAAAATCTTCCCAATAAGTGAAGCTTTCTGAGCTGCTTATGTCTATGCACACTTTGGCAAAAGAAAAATTATTCTGAGTTGAGGATATGTAATGAATTCATGGGCAGAGACAAAAGGCTTGGCCAGCTGATCAAGGGACGATGAAAGTGGATTGAAAGATCAGAGACAAAGTGGTCTGGAGTAAAGGCATGTATGTGGATATATAAGATTTGTTATAAAGTATAAAGATCTTTATAACTTAATACCCACAGAAACCTCCAACCATGGAAGATTCACTGAAAAACCAAGTAGAAAAAAAAAAAAAATCAGCCAATTGACACGTCAACCTTTGTCATCATCCACTTCAGTGCTGGTCCAATGAGCAAACAAGGATTGATCAGAGTGGCAGATATTGAGAGTATGAGCTCAACGTCATGGAATACTACTCACTAAGGCTAATCTGGCTATTGCTATCTGACAGATCAGCCAATGACAACACAGACACAAACTATAGCTCTGTTTCTCAGGGAGAATACAACCATTTAGTGGCAAGTTTACAACTTTTGGATCCTCCTATCTTAAAAGGGCGGTGACACTTTTCTTGTTATGGATTTGAATTCTGCCTGCAGAGCTTCAGTCAGCACGATTATCTGTGGGTTTGCAGAATGTCTAATTCACAGGTATAACGATTAAAATAATTCAAGATGAAAGAATAGAGACCAAGAGAAATAAAGTGCTCTGGAATGGACAAATATATGGATACATATGAGACTGTTGGCCAATTAGAGTCACAATTGTAACATTTTGGGAGTTATTTTCTTCCCTTATAATTAAATGCATGAAATAATAGTAAAATGAACAACAAACAAAACGATGAGAGATATTCAATGGAGTACAACTAGTAGAAACAGTTTGCATTGTTTACGATGTTATAAAAATACTAATTTAATGTATACTGTAATAAGTTAAGAATTTCAAGAGTAACCACAAAACAATGATACTAAAAGTTATAATAAAAAAAAGAGCTAATAGAGGAGATAAAATAAAGAAACAAAAATATTTAACTAACACAACAGAGCAGGAAAAAAAATTAAGGAAGAATGAGCAGATGGGATGATAAAAAACAAAAAGTGAGATTTTAGACCTATACCTAACTATGTCATAATTACATTATATGTAAACTGACTAAACATTCCTACTAAAACACAAGATTTAGATATATTTTAAAAGGTCAAATTATATGCTATTTTCAAAAAACATACTTTAAACATAAATATAAGGTAAGCTGAAAATAATTGAAAAAAGACATTCCAAGTAAATACTTAGCATAAGAAAGATACAATTGCTAAATTAATATTGGACATAATTTCATCGAAGGTAAGAAGTAGCACAAGAAAGAGACATGTCATAGAGATAAAAGGGTCATAAACAAGAAGATATATAACCTTAAACTTGTATGGCTCTAATAGTATAGTTTCAGAATGTATAAAGCAAGAATTAACAAAACTAATATAGACAGACATATATGTAGTTACAATTGGATATTTTAACACACTTTTCTCAGTAACTGGGTGTATAAGCAAGTAAAAAATCAGTAAGGATATAAAAGATTACAACAATATGACACATCAAATTGATTTAATTGATGTGTATAAAACACTATAGTATTTTAACTCAATTGTCCCAATAACTGATAAAAACAAACAGACCAAAAGAAGAATCAATAAGGCAGACCCAGAATAGCCAACACAGCATTGAAAGAGAAGAACAAAGTCAGAGGACTGACACTACCCTACTTTAAGACTTATTATAAAGCTACAATAGTCAAGATATTGTGGTATTGGTAAAAGAACAGACAAGTAGATCAGTGGAACAGAATAAAGAGCCCAGATCCCAGCTGATCTTTAATAAAAGAGCAAAGGCAATACATAGAGAAAATATAGTCTTTTCGACACAAAGTTCTGGAACAAATGGACATCCACATGCAAAACATAAATAAGTAAAGACAAAGACCTTAAATCCTTCACACACAAAAAAAATGAAAATTGGTCACAGATGTAAATGCAAACCACAAAGCTGTAAACCTCTTAGAAGATAACATAGGAGACAATCTAGATGACCTTGGGTATGGTGATGGCATTTTAGATACAACACGAAAGGCACAATTCATGAAAGAAATAATTGGTAATCCAAACTTCATTAAAATTTAAAACTTCTGCTCTATGAAAGACAGAGTTAAGAGAATGAAAAGACAAGCCATGCTCTGTGAGAAAATATTTGCAAAAGATACATCTAGTTACAAACTGTTTTCCAAAAGATACAATGAAAACTTAAAGCTCAACAATAAGAAAATGAACAACCCTATAAAAAAAATGGGCAAAAGATCTGAATGGACACCTTACCAAGGAAAAAAGAGAGATGGAAAATAAGTATATGAAAAGGTGCTCCATATTATGTGTTATCTGAGAAATGCAAACTTCAAAAACAACGAAATTCCACCACACACTTAATAGAGTGCCCAAAAACCAGAATACCGACAGCACCAAATGCTGCTGGGGATGTGGAGCAATAGGAACTCCACCATTGCTGGTGGAGATGCTAAATGGTACAGCCACTTTGCAAGACAGTTTAGCAGTTTCTAACAATGCTAAAGACACCCTTATGATATGATCCTGCAATCCTTCTCCCAAAGGAGTTGAAAACTTATGTTTACACGAAACTTGCATATGGATGTTTAAAGCAGGATTATTCACAATTGCCAGAACTTGGAATAAACCGAAACGTTCTTCAGTAGGTGAACAGATAAATGAACTGTGATGATAGATCAAGAAAATGGAGTATTGTTCAGCACTAAAAAGAAATGAGCTATCAAGCCATGAAAAGACACGGAGGACACTTAAATGCATACCACTAAGTGAAAGAAGCTGATCTGAAAAGCCTACATACTGTGTGATTTCAACTATATGACATCCTGGAAACAACAAAACCATGGAGACAGTAAAAATCAATGGTTGCTAGCAATGGGAGAGGCAGATATGAATAGGCAGAGCACAGAGGATTTTTTAAATGGCAAAACTATTATTTACTATACCATAATAGTGAATAGATATCATTACACATTTGTCAAAACCCATAGACTATACACCACCAAGAGTGAATCCCACTGTAAACTATAGACTTTGGGTGAAAAGGACCTGTCGTTGGAGATTCATAGATTGTAACAAATGTATCATTCAGGTGTAGGATGTTGATAGCAGGGGAGGCTATGCCTGGGTGGGAGTAGGGTGTATATGAGAAATCTGTTTATCTTCCACTCAATTTTGCCGTGAATCTAAAACTGCTCTAAAAACTAAAGTAAATTTTAAAAGAGAAAGAAAGGCAAACCTGAGAAAATATATATGTGTAGTTTATACAGGTGTCAAAGGAATTGTATCCAAATATATAGATTTCCAACAAATTAGTAGGAAAAATGTAAAAGTATGCAAAAGAATTAAAGAGATGATTTGCAAAAGATGATATCCAAATAGCTAATAATGACTAATTTGCTAAACATTATTATTTATTAAAGCAAATTTAATCTATAATGAGATACTACTATATAACCGCCAGGATGGCTAAAAATTGTGGCAAACAATAACAATTTTTGGTGATGATATGGAGAAGCTAGAACTCTCACATTTAGCTTTTGAGTATACAAATTGGCCCAGCCACTTTTAGTAAATAAAAACCAATTATATAACTCAACAGTCCAATGCTTAGGTATATACTCAAGAAAAAATAATGTAAAAGTCCACAAACAATAATAAGTACACAAATATTGGTAGTAACTTATTCCTAATCATTGAAAACTGAATAGCTTTTGTGCTCATGAAGAAGAGAATGGATAAATAAATTATGGCATATTTGTGCAATGGAATTCTACACCAGAATGCAAAAGAATGAAGTACTGATACATGCATCTCAAAAACATTACGCTGAGTTAGATAAAAAAGAATAAATGCTATGTGACTCCATTTATAGAGTCCAAATGGAGTTCAGGACCAGCAAAACTAATTTATTCCAAGAAAATCAGAATAGAAGTTACCTCTAGTGGCAGGAAGAAGGTATTGGCTAGGAAGGAGCATGAGGAAACCTCTAAGAAGTTGGAATTATTGCGTGGCTGTCACATGGAGTATCCAAATATAAAAATTATTAAAGTCTATACCCAAGGTTTATATGCTTTACTGTGTGTGTGTGCATGTGTGTGTGTGAACACATTTCTTAATATAACATGAAAAATACACATGCATACAAGCAATCATTTATTCATCACTTACAATGTGTTCGCCATTGTATCTGAACTTCTACTATATTAAAATTAGGAATCACAAAGATGAATAAATATCCTAACCCCCAGTCTATTGGTTAAGAAGACAGCTATTTAACCAGAAAAGTTAGAACATCACACCACAAATGCACCTCCAGAGTCATTTTAATGTTGCTGTGGAAATATCCAGGATGAGAACAACTACATTTTCTGGGAGCTGATGGAAAAGGCTTTGCTGAAGAACCAATTTTGAGCTTTGATGTTAAAATGAAATAGGAGAGTGCTGGAGAGGGAGTTAAGGGCAGGTGGGGTGGGACTTGATATTCCAAATAGATGAAATAATATACAGAAAATATGAGTAAGGTTTCTAATGGCTGATTTCATTAATGAAGCAGGTTATGGCCAGATTACAAAGGGCTAAATAATTTAACAGTAATGATTCCTAGATCCATGTTGGAAAATTGTGGGTACATCAAAATTAGCTTGGAGAGTTCTTTAAAACACATAAGTTACTCTAAAAGTTCTCAGGTTCACCTTCCACCCCTCCTCTTTGAGAAATATTATCATAAGGAGCCACTATAAGTGACAGGAGTATATCAGGCACCGCCAGTGTTTGGGGACAGAAAGAAAGATTGAAAATCAATGCTCTAGGGCAAGGCTATGGTGAATCAAGAAAGAACGGCTGAAGACCTCAACAAAGGTAAGGGCACAATTTTCAAGCAACCTTTGAATTAAACATAGTTAGAGTCTGGAAGTTCAAGATAAAGCCACTACTCCAAACATAGAAGATATTTTCCTGCTACATTTTTTCCGGGTTTCCATTTTCTTACCACATTGGAATAGATACTTCCTGAAATACCTATTCTTAATAAAACAATATTACATTAATTATAAATGCAATAAGAATCTTTCTAAAAGTCTACATTTTTAATGTTCCCTGTGTCGTACTTTGTATCCAATAAATGCAACTCTAAAATAGTCCTCTGGTTTTGTGACAGGGTTCTATGCAATCATAACAGAATATAGATAGTTTTCTGTCTGGCTTTCTTTGCATGTCTTACTTTTCCCATACAATTTATATTACACTAAGAAGTTGGAGATTCTTCACCTTTCATCTATAAAATATTCTGTGTTGTCAGACTCTTTGAGCTGTACATTTGACAGGCTTTCATGTTCCATCTTTCCCATTAAAAATCTGCACCATGAATAAATACTGCCCCCAGTAGTTAGTTAAAATAGTATCTTGCCACCTTTCACCCCCTTTGCTCACAAAGTAATCTAAACCTAGCACATTAAGGCAGAGATCAAAGTGATGTTGCTGTTTTATGTACAGTAGGTGCAGCCAACTCATTTGTGAGTTACTACTCTCTAGGGCAAAGATAAGACATGCAAACAGTTAGTTGTGGCCTTTCACACACAAAAATCGAGTTTACAGTGAAATATGTGTGATGCACAAAAGAGATAAATAGGAAGAAATGAAGAAATCAACATAAAGAAGGAAATGAAGCAGAAACTAGACAAGATTTAAACATTTTCTAGCTATTAGAATGTCACAGATTTTATAAGGAAGAATTACTACAGAATTTAAATATCTTTCTAGGAGCAACCATCAGGAATAGGTCATAGAAGCTCGGTCCAACAAACACAGGGCAGATGAGATATAATATAATCTCTACTCATATGTTAACCCCCAAAATCACCCTGCTAAGCAATGTCTGAAACCCCTTTCCTAAATTCGAATCTGATTCAGCTCCCAAATCATGAGCTTCATTACCATAGAGTCTAGTTGGAACATCAAACATTGTTCTTCGAAGGAAGAAAATAACTCCCCCACTGTCAATGTAATTTTATCCCAGTGGCTAAGGGTTGCATTTTTCATTGCAAAGCATATTTTGTTTTTCCTTTTGTCCTCCTCTCCTTTCATCGAAAAATCACATTAAGGCCAGACAGAATGTGGGTTGCACATGTCCAGCCACTATAGTGAAATTTTGTAAGAGAAATGACAAGAATGACTAAAGCGGACAACATGCCTTTCTTGCCATATATCTTTTGAAGACGTCTTCAGATTTGTGCCACGTAGTTGATTTTACAAGCTGTGGAGCACTGCACTATATTTAACATAATATTGTCTTCCAAGAGCAGGCAAAAGCTTTTTTAAAAAAAATTTACTGTCCCACACAGGTAAACCCAGGCATGCCAACTGTTCTTAAAACTACGTGAACCCTGTGTGGATAATCTGAGACTTACAGGAAACATACCTAGGGATACTTTAAAATATTTGATTCAGAGTTGTTATGTTCCTTTTCTACTTTTTATGTGACTGCCAACAAGTCACCTTATGATAAAATTTGTGAATAAGTACATCTGTGAGGGGTTAATTTTCATTTATTCTGTTTCACTTTCTGTCATTCCTGCAGTCACTTGTTCCTGTTTTCCAAAGAGCCTTTGTGATATCTTACCTCAGAGCACGTTTGCAACAGCATAGAAAGATGTTTCCATTTTCTTTTGAAAATGCATAAGCTTTTGGAAGCGACCATGCTAAGCGCCCTGGACAAGGAGAGAAGAGAATGGTATGTCTTGGAGAACGGCCAGGAGGAAGAGGAAGCTGTTTTCCTTGGGCTGAGAAGTCCGAGGTCAATAGAGTATGAAGAACTTGAAAAGCCACTTGGGCCAGCACCCATGAAGATAAGACTGCAGAATGTTGAGGTTTATTCTGGGAATAATTCTTGGAAGCCACTGAACCCTGGGTACAGGGGCTCCTTGTCGTGCCAAAGATTCAAGTGCCACTAGATCTGAAAAATCAAGAAAGGCCAAAGTTTCAGCTTCTCAGTCAGGCCCCTCTACCATATGCTTCAGTCTTTCTTTTTTGACAATTAACCAATATTCTCAATAGAGAAGCATTATTCCTGACAATCTGGTCTATAAATTTTCTCCAGAGCATAACCTTTTGTTGATTAGAGTCACCCTCCTTTAGTTCATAGCATTTCTTCTATTTGGAATATGCTTTCTTTCTGACTGTTCTCATCCTACCAATATTCCCAGGACTAATGTGAGTTCCTCTTCCTCCAGCAAGTTTCCCCAGAGTAATCCAGGCTTCAGTCATCTTATCTTTCTCTAATTGAATCATTTATGCCCTTGCTCTTCATTTCAAGATTAGTGGCAACAGCTTTAATTTTAATGTTTTTATTACTACTTGACTACTTAAATGGCCAGAACTTACACAATTTTCTCCAGTTACTGTTTAAGCTCTTTGAAGGCAATGATCATGTCGTATCTTTTTTTATTAGTCACAGTGCTTTGAGAAACATTATTGCGGACCGGTTAAGAGCATAGATGCTGAAGCCAGATTTCCTGGGATTAAGCCCTGCCTCAGCTACTAGCTAGCTGCATGACTGCGGACAAGGTAGTTAACTTTTTTATGCCTTTGTTTCTCCTTCTGTACACCATTGGCATCATGATAGCAGTTATTTCAATAAGGCCCCTGTGAAAGTTAAATAAGCCAATACATTCAAAAACTTAAAACAGCAACTAATAAATGTGAGCTTTAACAATAATTGTTATCATTATCTTTTATTTATTCACATATTTTCCTGAAATACTTCCTTTTAATGTTTTTCCTTTGCTGTTTTATTAGGTTTAGTTAGAAAATATCTGTTGAGTTTCTATTGAGTGCCAAGCACTGTTCTCTGCAACAGGGAAATAGAAAGACGTATGCAATGTATTTCCTTCCCTCAATGAACTTAAGAGTATGAAGAGTACCTATCCTGTAAGAACACCCTGTTTCAGCTCTTTGATCAAGTTTTTCTGGAAAACCTCCTCTGAATGAGGCACATCATATATCACAGCTTGCCTAACTAGATAATAAAATGCTTGAGGACAGGGTCTGCCTTGTCTGTGTTATCACGCACAGTACCTACAAGAGTGCTTTTTATATTGTAAACACTGAGTAAACATTTGATAGATTTCTTCTTATTGGTCATCATTTCTTCAGTGCAAATATTAAGAAGAGCAAATTGCTTTTCTATTAGAAATGCCTTTTTCTTATTGAAAGAGGCTGAGTTCCCAGACTTTGGGAACTCAGAGTTTATAGTTACACTGATTAGAAGCTCAAATAATTTTAGCGGAACCAAGAAACCATCAGGTCCATTTTAAGAAGGTGTTGTGTGTGTGTGTGTGTGTATTTGCAGCAGGGTGGAAATAACTTATTTAAAAGATATCATACAGACTCCATATTTTGAATTTTCCTACATAGATCTTATGACTCAGGGGCTAGTGAAAATTCAAGGCTATTCTGAAATATCCCTAGAGTAGCATCTGAAGGAATAATGTCGCTAAGTACAAGACAACATTAGATTCTATATTTTATTATAAGCTAATAAACAACACAATCATGTATAACTTTTAATTTTCTACACTTGAGCCTGAGTTGTTTGTTACTTATTAATCTTCTTAGAAGTCTAGGGTTACAAGTCTTTTCACAACTTTTAGAATTATAGCTCTGATTTGATTATACATCTTGTCTTTTTATTACCCTATCTCTAGCACTCAGCATGTAAGAGAAGATCAATAAATATTCGTTGAATGTTGAATGGATGAAAATTTTCTTCTGTGAATACTCAGAATGATGACAAAGAAAAAGTTATTTGATAGAAGTGTTTTCAATGTAAATAAATAAAAATTCATAGCAATAATTTGATTGAAATGATGTATCTTTCAGCCATGAATTGAAGAAAATCAAGTTTAGATGATAAAATTAGAAGTGCACATTTGTTTTAGGCATATTTTCCTGGAATCAATGAAAAAGAAAATGCTTAGTACTAATACTGCAGAAGTGCTGGCTGTAAGCTGTAAGTAGAAATCTGGGGAAATTGTGAATAATTCATTAATGTACCCGGGCCATATCAATATACATTCATTTGTATTTTTTCTTTTCTCTTTTTATGCTTCATTTGTCCATTTAAGTGAGATAAAGAAATAAAATCAAAATAAAGTTAAGAATAAATAACAAGAATGTGCTGTGAAATGTTTTTATGTTAGATGTATCCCAGGTCCTAGAAGAATGCCTGGTACATTGGCATATAGCAGTTGTTCAATAAACATGAAATGAATGTTTTAAAAAAATAAACTCCTTGTTTAAAAGATGAATATTCTTATGAGATAAAGTTTTAAAAGAATCTCAGATAAATTTAAAATTAGCAATGAAAGAGTTACACAAACCTACCAGGTTAAGTGAACTAAAAATGTCGCTTCTCCTTCACCTTTCATTGTTTATGTTCTTTCAATCTCATAAGAAAATTGTTTTTTAAACTAAACTAATATCAAATGTGATCTTGGCTTATGAGAAAACCACACAACAGAAGCTATCAAAGTAGGGTTAAATTTGCATTCTGTCAAATCTTTTTACTTTAAGAGTTCTTGCAAGTCAAGCATGCTGGTTAATTCCCCAAAGGGAACTGAATGCTCCAAAAACAATTTAGCACTCCCACTTCTCCCTGCTGAAAAATAAAAAAAGAAAAAAGAAAAGAAAGAAAAAAGGTGCGGGGGGAGGAGCAGTAGAAGGAGAGCAAGGGAGGGGGAGAAGAAAGAAAAAGAAAGTCTGTTCGATTAAGGTGACAATGGATCTTTGAATCATCTAGGGACTTACCAAGTCATAGCATAATTTCCTAAGAGTCTTTCAGTATCCAGCATATAAACACTAGCCAAATCTAGTTGAAGCATGTTAAAAATTGAACAGAAATACACACACACACAATTGAAATAAAATAAATGAGAATTACTTGGAACTATAATGAGACATAACAAGTGATCACAAGAACCAGAAATTTCCGTTGTATAATCTTGTGTTTTAAAACTGGAAAGTATTTTATAATGCTTCACAGCTTAACTATATGACTTTCTAGCACCATTCATGACATGCATTTCTTTCTCATTTGCATAGTGTTTCATAATTTCTGCATTAAGGATTCGTTCTCAGTGATCATTTCATCCATTCATTATTCATTCATTTATCTGCTCATCCAACATTTATCTTGTTCCTATATAAGGAATATTTTTACTGATCCAGATGAAATAGAAATAAATACATGTTAACATAGATATGCATAAAGTACAGCTCCTTAGTCAATGCAATGGGAAATGTAATGGGGACTGGGAAAAGAGATGGACACAGTAGAAGTTAATTTTGTAGAAGAGAAGCAATTTTTTCCAATACACGAGAAAGGTATTGGTGGCAATATAAATAACAATTACTAATAGGAATCTTCTGATAAGATAGAAAATTGATACGGGCTACTGGCTTCCTATCCCAAAATCAACCCTGCAGACATTAGAAAAGAGAGGTAGAAACATACATATAAGAAACTGGCATTAAAACTAACTGAATGCCTTGAGGGGCACTGAGATTGCCTTGGATTGGGATGTGTACATGTGATGTATGTGATGGTTAATTTTATGTGTCAACTTGATGAGTCACAGGATGTTTGGTAAAACATTACCTGAATGTTTCCATGAGGGTGTATTTGGATGAAATTAATATTTAAGTGTATTGACTGAGTAAAGCAGATTGGTCTCCCTAATGTGGGTGGGCCTCGTCTAACCAGTTGAAGGCCTGAATGGAACAAAAAGGCTTATACTCCTCTGAGTAGGAGAAAAATTCTACTGCCTGATTGCCTTTGAATTAGGACATAGGCTTTTTCCTGTCTTCAGCCCCAGACTGAAACATGAGCTCTTCCTGTGTCTTGAGCTTACTGGTCTCTGAACTGAAACCACACCGTGATGGTTAATATTGAGTGTCAACTTGATTGGATTGAAGGATGCAAAGTGTTATTCTTGGGTGTGTCTGTGAGGGTGTTGACAAAGGAGACTAATATCTGTGTCAGTGGACTGGGAAAGGGAGACCCACCCTCAATCTGGGTGGCCCCAATCTAATCAGCTTCCAGCACAACCAGAATATAGGCAGAAGAACGTAGAAAGATTAGACTGGCTAAGCCTCCCAGCCTACATCTTTCTCCCATGCTGGATGCTTCCTGTCCTGGAATATCAGACTCCAAGTTCTTCAGTTTTGGGACTTGGACTGGCTTCCTTGCTCCTCAGCTTGCAGATAGTCTATTGTGGAACCTCACCTTGTGATCGTGTGAGTTAATACTCCCTAATAAACTCCCCTTTATATACACATCTATCCTATTAATTCTGTCCCTCTAGAGAACCGTGACTAACACACACACTATTGGTTTCCAGGTTCTCAGGGTATTGACTAGGTCTAGAAATACACCATTGACTGTCCTGGATTTCCCACTGGCCAACTCACCCTTCAGCTCTTTGATCTTGTCAGCCTCCACAATTGTGTGAGTCAACTCCTTGTAATAAATCCCTTTGTCTATCTATCTACACACCCTATTGATCATTTTCCTCTGGAGAACACTGACAATATTGTGTGTGTGTGTGTGTGTGTGTGTGTGTCAGAGAGAGAAAGGAGAGATATGTGAGTGAGGACATAGTTTTAGGTGTGACAATAAAAGCTAGAGGGGAAGAATGGAATGTTGAATCATTTTTAAGCATTACTTTTGGCTCTCTCCCACCTGTCCTTGAGAGATTCATTGTTTGTTTCATTGCTACTATGAGGGAGAAATCAAGAGGAAAAAAATTCAACCACCCAAGTTAGGCTAGGCAGATAAAAACTAGATGAGAGTTTATGTAGACGAAATTTCACCCACTAGCCATAAGCACTCACTCATTCTCACCACTACAATTCCTAACTGATTGTGGATTCTTAAACCTAGAAGCTACTGTACTCCCAGTGGTACTTCTTTCAAAGAGATTGTGGTGGAATCCACTAAGTGAGAAGCTGTCTGGCAGAATGACATCGAATAATGATGTAGGTACTCTGGACTGTCTGGGGTCCATTGCCATGAGGTACATTTCCTCACCTCTCCTTAAACTTGCAGGAAGAATGTGTAACCCCAGTATACAATATCGGTCAGGGATCGGATACGTCTAAAATAATGTGAACTCACAGGCAAAGTAATTAGCCATTTTATGTGAAGGATCACTATTAAAAACAGATAACGAATGGAAAGCATAAACCACATCAAGTGGTCTATGAAAAGGACCAGAAAAGGTCTATTGAAAAGGACCAGTCAAATATTTAAAATCATCAGAATGAATTTCTCAAATGGATTAAAGAAGAGATTTTATAAATGCTATAGGAATAATACAGAATAAATTTTAGGGAAAAATATGATGGTTGAAATAAATACAAGTATACCTGTTTTATTGCACTTCACTTTATTGAGCTTCACAGATACTACATTTTTTGTTGTTGTTTGTTGTTGTTGTTGTTGTTTTACAACTGGAAGGTTTGCAGAAACCCTGCATCAAACAAGTCTATCAACATTATTTTCCCAACAGCATGCATTCACTTCCTGTCTCTGTGTTACATTTTTATAATTCTCACACTATTTCAAACTTTTACTATTATTATATCTGCTGTGATCTGTCATTAGTAATCTTTGATGTTACTATTGTAATTCTTTTGGGCCACAGTGAACTGCGTCCATGTAAGATGGTGCACTGTGGGTTCCGATTCCTCCACCTGCGAGCCGTTTCCCCATATCCTTCCCTCTTCTTAGGCCATGAAACACAATATTGAAATATTGAATTAACGAACTAATTAATGGCCTCTGAGAGTTCAAGTAAAAAAAAAGAGTTGTATATCTTGCACTTTAAATCAAAAGTTAGTTCAGTGAAGAGGGCATATGGAAAGCCAAGATAGGCCAAACCTAGGCCTCTTATGCCAAACAGTTGTGAATGCAAGGGAAAAGTTCTTGAAGGAAATTAAAAGTGCTACTCCAGCCAACACATGAATGATAAGAAAGCCAAACAGCCTAATTGCTGATATGGAGAAAGTTTTAGTGGTCTGAACAGAAGATCAAACCAGGTACAGTATCCCCTGAAGCCAAAGCTTAATCCAGGGCAAGGCCCTAACTCTCTTCAATTTTATGATGGCTGAGTGAAATTTTATTTTAAAAAGCTGCAAAAGAAAAGTTGGAAGCTAGCAGAAGTTAGTTCATGAGGTTTAAGGAGAGAGGCCATGTTAATAACATAAAAGTGAAAGGTGAGGCAGCCAGTGCTGATGTAGAAGCTGCAGCAAGTTATGTAGAAGATCTGCCTAAGATCATTAATAAAGTTGGCTACACTAGATAACATTTACAATGTAGCTCAAACAGCCTTCTATTGGAAGACGATGCCATCTAGGACTTTCACAGCTAGAGAGCAGAAGCCAATGCCTGAATTCAACGCTTCAAAGGACGGGCTCACTGTCTTGTTAGAGGCTAATGCAGATGGTAACTCAGTTGAAGCTAATGCTCATTTACTATTCTGAAAATCCCAGGGGCCTTAAGAATTATGCTAAATATACTCTGTCTATGCTCTATAAATGAAACAAAGACTGAATGCTAGCACATCTTTTTATAGCACTATTTACTGAATATTTTAAGTCCACTGTTAAGACCTACTGCTCAGAAAAAAACATTTCTTTCAAAAATATTACCACTCGTTGACAATGCACCTGATCACCCAAGAGTGCTCATGGAGATGTATAAGTAGATTTGTATTTCCATGCCTGCTAACACAATATCCATTCTGTAGCCCATGGATCAAAGATTAATTCTGATTTTCGGTCTTATTATTAAAGAAGTACATTTTGTGAGGCTATGGCTGCAATAATTAGCGATTTCTCTGATGGATCTAGCAAAAATAAATTGAAAACCTTCTAGAAAGGATTCACCATTCTAAATGCCCGCAAGAACATTAGTGATTCATGGGAGGGGGTCAAAATATCAACATTAACAAAAATTTGGAATAAATTGCTTCCAAACCTCATGGATGACTTTAAGGAATTCAAAACCTCAGTAGAGGAGGCAACTACCGATTTGATGGAATTAGAATTAGCAGTAGAACCTGAAGATGTGACTAAATTGCTATAACCTCATAATAACACTTTAATAGGTGAGAAGTTGCTTCTTATAGATGAGCAAAGAAAGTGGTTTCTTGAGATGGAATCTACTCCTGGTGAAGATGTTGTGAATATTGTTGAAATGACAACAAGGGATTTAGAATATTACATGAACTTTGTTGATAAAGCAGCAAAAGGATTTGAAAGAATCGACTCCAATTTTAAAGTTCTACTGTGGGTAAAATGCTATTGAATAACCTCACATGCCACAGATAAATCTTTCATAAAAGGAATAGTCCATTGATGCAGCAAACATCATTGCTACCTTATTTTTAAAACTGCCACAGTCACTCCAACTTTCAACAACCACCACCCTGATAAGTCAGCAGCCATCAACATTGAAGTAAAACCATCCACCAGCAAAATGATTATGACTTGCTAAAGTTGCAAATAATCACTAGCATTTTTCAGCAAGAAACGTTTTTAAATTAAGATATGCGCAGTTTTTAGACCTAAGAATATTGCATACTTAATGGACTGCAGTATAGTATAAACATAATTTTTATACACAACAGGAAACCGAAAGTTTGGCTGATTCATTTAATTGAGATATTTGCTCCATCTTATTGGTCAGGAACTAAGCCTTTCTTTAATTAGCATACCTGTCTTTGAGGTATGCTTGTAATTTAAAAAAAAAAAAAAAGGATGACTAGAAGGAATCGAAAGATACGATTGAAGAAATAGCTCAGAAGTCAACAGAAAAGGATGAAGGGAGAGAAAATATAAAACATAACTGAAAATAAATGAAAAAGGAAAGGAGAATGCCAGTTAAGACCATCAAAAGAGTAAGAAAAGTATAACCACAAGGAAGAATCACCAACAAATAATAAGTGGTTCAAACTGCTCAACATTGAAAACTGCTTTGAAGTAACCAAATTATGATTTATGTAAATGTGCAATAAAGATATATACAGAACTAAAAGATTCAGAAGGGCAAGATATAAAGAAAATCCTTTTGAAAATATCCTTGAAGAAAAACATAAATAAGATAAATAAATTCAGAAGATGCTGGAATGTAATGATGTTCAAAAAATTTAACAATGTTTATTGTTATCTCAAAAAGCAGAGATAAGAGAAAAAAGGGCAGGGAAGACTTCAAAAAAACATAAATGTACATAACGATGTGGAACTACAGTTGTAGACAATATTAGCCCAGTTGAGAAGGAACAAAAAACAAAGGTACAAAAAAAGATGGCTAAATTTTTTATCATCTTTAAATGATGGCATAGAAATCGAAAAGATTAGAAATCACTAGAAAATAAATATGTCTTATAGAACAAAAGTTAAGAAATTATTAGGAGCAAATAAGCATAAATAGAAATCTGAAGTAAAAGCAAGCGTCATGAAAATAACGAACAAAATGTATGACTTTTTAACCAACTGACATACATAAAATCTGAAAAACATTTTAAATAAAATACTTCTATGCAACAAAACCAATAATACTAAATGACATAATGTACTTGGTGGGACATATAAAGTTTGAAATATATTTAGCCAAAAATAAAATATATATTTAAAACTCTAGGAAAATTGAATTTCATACAGATGCAATACCAGTGAAATTGTTGAAATCTTCCAAAATCCACCATAAACACTAGAATAACAATTAAAAACTCATGAGAACATCCCCAAAAAACAATGGAAATGTTCAATACAGGTTGATAAGAAGTCATGAATAAAACTGAAGGGGAAGCTTTAGAAATATGTATCCAGAAATGTTATTCTGTCCTACTCATTTTCAGAAAAAAATTAGGAAAATTCACTTTACTTTAAAATAGCTAGTAGAAAATATTGTGATTACTTTGCAAGTAAAGTTAAAAGAAAAAAGATTAAAAGTAGATTAACATCAATGAAAACAAGCCAAAATATATGATCCCTCAAAAAAGGCAAAAAAATATATATATATTTTAAAGTCAGCTAAAAAATAGTATTTAAAAATGTTTGAAAAAAGCTATGAAGGGACATTTATGAAAATAAATCAAAATTAGAAGACATCTTAAAGACAATCAGAAAAACTCTGGTTTGAAGAGATTGGGGAAAATAATTTTCTTAAAAAAGGTTACTCCAGGAAAAGTTGGAAATCAATGCAAGAGTAATTTAAGAAGTAAAGACTAAACAGAAAGAACACAAAAGAGAATAAAAACAATGTATAATGCCTCAAGAGAAATAGAAGATTAAATCAAAAAGTTTAAAAACCAAAAAGAAGAAATAAATAAAAATATTCAAGAACAAGTGAGTCACAGAAAATAGCTTAAAAGATCCAATATAAGTATGACTCCCTGAAGAAGAAAAACATTAAAAAGAATAACTTTTTTTAAATGTAAAATTAAAAGAAAAAAGTATAACACTTAGATGAAAATAATTAAAGCTGAATAGCCAGTATCAAGTCATATTCCTTTATGTATTATCCCTTAATGGAAAAGAAAAAATGTAGGCCAGACCCGGTGACTCATGCCTGTAATCCCAGCACTTTGGGAGGCCAGGATGGGCAGATCACTTGAAGCCAGAAGTTTGAGACCATCCTGGCCAACATGGTGAACCCTGTCTCTACTAAAAATACAAAAATTAGCTGGGCATGGTAGCGCACCCTGTAATCCCAGCTACTCAGGTGGCTGAGGCATGTGAATCACTTGAACCCAGGAGACAGAGGCTGCAGTGAGCCAAGATCATGCCATTGTACTTACTCCAGCCTGGGCGACAAAGCCAGACTCTGTCTCAAACAAAAAAAATAAGTTTGATTATTATTTAAATGCCTATGGCTTTCTATAATATTGATTTAAACATTGTCAGGTCAGAGACAGGTTGTTTCATCTCTTTCCCTCTGCCCTTCATCCCGTTTACATAGATCATTCCTACTCATCACCTGTATCTTAGTCTAAGCACCTCTTCTCACTTGGACATTTTCCTTGAGCCCCCAAAATACGTTAGTCTTCTTAAAAACATTTTTTCTAACTTTAACTTCTCCTTAATAGAATACTGTAAACAATTGTTTAAAGTCTTTATTGCCAGACTATAAATTGTCTACTTCATCTCAGCATTCCTTGTAATTGGCACAATGTTTAGCACACAATAGGAATTTCATAAATATTTATTCAATTAATGAAGGAATATAACTCTGTTTTGTTCAGCTTTTAACTACAACAGGATGAACCCTAATACTTTTGCTAGGTATAACATTCTACAAATGCATGTAGTGAAATGGAATGGAATTGAATACTGTCAAGAAGTCACACATGAAACTAACAGTCAGTAAATATTTATTGGATGATTGAGGAAGTGAATGAATGAATGTAATAAAAATTTAAATAATAATCAAACTTATTTGGTTTAAAGGAGAAAAACAACTAGAACAAAAAGAACTCAGCGGGAAGAATAGTCTAATTTCAACTGGAAGAATCAAAATAAATTGTCCTTTGAGTTTTGCCAGGATGAATACATAGAATTTCTGACTCAGAAAAGTGGAGTGAATGAGCATTCAAAACGAACAGTTGTTACAAAACGATAGATGCAGGGAAGTATAGTGTATGCTTAGGAAAGATCTACTATAGCCAAGGTAAGATGAATGGAACCCTATAGCGAGGAGTAAGAGATGAAGATTGTAAAGCAAACACATAGTGTCAGCCTCAAAATTTATTATAGTGACAATGAGGTATTTTGTTGAGCAGGGTGTAAAGCGATCTGATATCCCTTTAGAAAGCTAAATCTATTAGGAGTGTGGAGGGTTACTGGTCAAGACAATAGAATGGAATCAAGGAGTCCACAAGGAGTCTATTGTATTATAATAATCAAGGCAAGAGATACGAGACCAAACATATTAGTGACAGTACACATGGAAAGGAAAAAAACAAATGAAAGTGGCATTTCAATAATAACATGAGCATGAATTAACTCCCTGGGTTGAGAGAAGAGGTTTGAAAATGTGCTTACACCTTCACACTTGTGTGAATAGAAAATGGGGTATTGAGAATGGGCTTGGGGGAAATAAGGACTTTGAGTCTTTGAGTTTCTGTAAAAGATAATGCCCAGGGGGCAGTAGGAATAAGGACGTGAAGAACAGAGGAGCTCTGAGATTCTGCTGCATGTTCTTGAGCAGCTGCCTTTTCTCTAGACTTTGCTTTAGATCTAGTTGTTGTCATCATGGAGGTAGAAGTGTCTTTATTGGTGTGGTATCCCACAGTTTAAGAATTAATGATGAGTTTCTGCTAGGGTGCGGTGGCTCACGCCTGTAATCCCAACGATTTGGGAGGCCGAAGTTTGAGACCTGCTTGGCCAACATGGAGAAACCCTGTCTCTACTAAAAATACAAAAATTAGTCAGGCATTGGTGGCTCGCATCTGTAATCCCAGCTACTTGAGGAGGCTGAGGCATGAGAATCACTTGAGCCCAGGAGGTGGAGGCTGCAGTGAGCTGAGATCATGCTATTGCACTCCATCCTGGGCAACACAGAGACTCTGTCTCTACATAATTAAATAATAAAAAACCTACTAGTTTCCAAAAATATTTATACTTTTATAGGATATTATGGCTATTTTATTACTTTTGGCTGGATCTATCTACCTTACTGTCCTTAAGTAGATAAAGTACAAAATATATCAAAACTAAACTTAACTCAAAGACCATAATTGCTGTAAGTAGATGATTATGCATTCTAACCCTGCGTTACATCTACCTGAATCAAATTGATTCAGAATTAGGGCAAGAGGTGTTATGTTCCCAGAAATACCACTGAAAGATGGTTGTGTAAAATACATTTTTTTTCCTTCCGATAGATTGATTCTATTATATGGCTCCAAACATGTCTGTTCTGTTTCTTTGTTTGGCATGTACATAGGTGAAGAAGCTGAAGAAAAAGCCTGACTTTTGGAAACATGTGACTCACATTCATACAGACTTGATCTGTATGAACTGGGTTATAAAATAGAAGAGACAAAAATATATCCCATTTCCCAAGTCTGAAGGATGACTCTCATTTTAATGATGGTGGGGAAATGACAAGGTGACAGTTTAAAAGGTGAGGAGTTCAATTTGTGCCAGATTTAGCTTTCATGGGTGGCAGTGTATGGATAGGCCCGTGTCACTCAATCAGAAGCAGATGTGAAACTGGAGTGTCGCTGAGAAATTAGGCCTTGGAATAAAAATCTGGAAACCATCTTCATGCTTACAGTGGGAGCTATTCTTCCAGAAAGTGAGTAGGGAGAAGTAACAGCACAGATTTCAATCCTGGGCCTTAGAAGAAGAAATAATTAGAGGAAAAGAAAAATTTCAACTCAAATGTTCAAGCATGAAAAAGTATCCAGGAGAGAGGAGACTTAGTCAGCAACTTACAGATTTAGGAGATTTTAGACCACTCGATTTTGCAGAGAAAGTTGAATTTTTTGTGAAGTGGTGCATGAGAGACTTTATTCCAATATATTTTTGAATTGAAAATATTGTCTGTTTCTTCCAAAGTTCTTTCAGGAAGGCTTTGGTCAAGGTGAAGTTGATTCTATGACATCTCTGTTGAACTTAAAGGCTGTGATATGTTTGTGCAAACACACACTACATCCTTCACGAAGAAGGTGCTAAAAACACTTGATGATCGATTAAATTTAATGCAGCATTTATTTAACATCTATAATTGTTCTTGATCCTGCAGAAGATACAAGGGTGAATAAACCATGATTCTAGCTCTCCACTGGCTCACAGTCTAGTTGCAGAAAGACACATGAACATAAAACAAAGCTAGATAGGTTGTTTTATTGACTATAAATGTACTCTAAATGTGCTATAAATAAAGGAAATATGTTAGATATATTTGGAGACTCTCAGAACTAATGGGAGGCTGGAGAAGCAGGCTGGAGCACTGACACTCACCAAGGCAAGACAGGAGACTATCATGTGAGAATCATAGCAGAAAGGGCCTGGTGAGAATGTACCTGCCAAGTGGGGAATGACCATTTTCTGTGAATTGAGGGAGCATAGGATTGTCTTACCTCAGATCTGGTGCTCTTGGTTAGAGGAGCAAAATGGACAAGCTGTAATACCAATAACAGAATTCAAGGAAGCATGAGGAAGAAGTATGTATGTTGAGTAACAAAATAACAAATCCACAGGTAATTAGCATCACAATGAGTACACAAACAAAGTGCTACAAAAAAGCAGATGATGGGTAAAATAATTCTAAAGGATAAACAATAAGCATGTACAACAAGGGTTTTTTTGTACACAGTTTAGGGACAACAAAATATCAGAGAATTGTTTTTTGTTTCACTTTAAAATCAAATATTTGCTGTGACCTATCTTCACGCCGAATCTTATACACTGAGAAAATAGAAACACCTAGATAATTACAGGATTGTTGCATGCCAGGTCTGAGTTGACATTAGTAGTTGAGGACATGGGCCAACATAAGGATCAGATTTATTCTCCCACATGAAACAACTAAATAGATGAAATAGTGGTTTTCAATGTATTTGACGTTAGGTAATTAAAGACAGTGATCTCTAAGATAATGAAAAATGTAAGATGAGCCCTCTGATTGATCCAGGTTACTGTTTAGAGAGTTTTCAGGCTGTGGCTTAAAGAGCTCAGCAGTCTTCCTTAGTGGAGGAGACAAACAGAGTCAGGGGAAAAGAAGGCAGCTAGAGTTCACAGGGTAGAGTACTGGAGATCAGAGAGTGACACAGAGAGGAAGCTCCAGAGACCTGCAGAATCTTCCCTGGAATATTGAGCTGAGTACCAATCAGCATGTCCATGTGACAAGACAACCTGAGTATCAAGGGAGAACCACTCGAAATAATTAGAGGAAGCAGTACCTGGAGCTCATATACAGGAAAGGGGCCTTCTCATAATTCGTGAGGCATTAGATAGGGTACCAAGAAAAGTATTGTCTAAGTAATTGCCCTGAGAATAAACTCTGATTTTGTATCCTCTAGGAAATCTTATAAGTGACACCTAAGAGATTAAAGCTGTTTCTAAGTAACTTAATTAGAATATCAATTGACTATGAGTGCATAAATCTAAAGGATATGGTACATTGGGATCAGACACAAGCAATCCAGAGGCAGAAGCACAAGTACATTGCCAGCAGGTGACCCATGCCCCATTGTCAGCTACCAAAATTGCACCTCAACTCACTCCTATGGTATCGTGTGTGTTTTTCCTTTTAACCTGATAATGGAGACAGAAAAGGAGAGTCTTGGTCTGTATGGTCCATGCTGAAAATAAGCCATTTTGTTATGTGTGATACCAGCTGAAAATGGATTTCCACTGAGAACTGGCCCTGAAAGTAGTAAGGGGAACTTCTCCCACTGGCCAGAGATTTATGTGGTATATCTGATCATCCACACTGTATAAAAAGATAGTTGGTCCAAGATAAATATATATATAGAGAGAGAGACAGATAGATTCATATACACACAAGAGAGAATAGATGGGCTGGTTGATCAGAGGGCTGAAATAGAGCACATGTCCCACAAAAGAAGAAATTAATCAACACTGATAGAGAGTTACCCAGTCAGTTGATATCAGCCAGTCTTATCCAAGACCACCCCAGTTCTAACAAATGGGTGCAAGAATGGAGTATCTGTGATGGTGGAATGAAGACTTTGCATAGGCCCAGCATGAATGCTCACTACCTGAGGCTGATCTAAACAGTGACGCTGCTGCCAAAAATGTCCAACCAGCCAGCCACAAAGATCTAGAGTAATGGTAAGAGATTAATCTGGAATCCAGATATGGAAACATCCCTCAGTGAAACCAGAACATTCACTTTGTGTCATGCTAATTACACTGGACCCTTGTAGTCTGGAAGGGGCAGTTATTCATCTTGACCAAATGGACATATATTCCAAGTATGGATTTGTCTTACTATTGCCAGGGATTACAGTCTTTGACCCACCATCATGACATTTTATCTAAAATTGTTCCAGATGAAGAGATCCACTTTACTGAAAGGGAAACATAAAAGTGAGTATATGTCCATGGACCTATCCCATACTACACCATCCTACATATCCCATACTACTAGAGTGATGGAACAGCCTTGTAAAGGCACAAGTGAGGTAAGAATTAGGAGATTATTCTACACATGAATAGAGTAATATCCTTCAAAATGCACTGTATATCCTAAATCTACAGTCATATTTTATTATGTCCTCAGTAAATAAACTAGAAATAGAAGTGATCCCATTTGGGGAATTAGTGATTTCCATTATTAGCACTCTGGGCTCTATTGGTTTAGTGGTCTAGTTTCAAAAGGGAAACGTTTTAACCGGCGAACAAAATAATAATTTTATTAAACTTTAAGCTAAGGTTGTTACTGGGTCACATCAGGCTCCTCATGCCAAGAGACGACCAGGGAAGGAAAGGAGTCACCATATTTTTAGAGGTAATGGACTCTGATCAATAGGAGGAGATACGGCTACTCTTAAACGATGAGGGAGTATGTTTGGTACCTCCCTTCCCCAAATTTATTGATAAATGGATATGTGCAGCAGCCATGGGTATAGTAATCAAGGATTCAGATTCCTCAGGGCTTCAGTCGGGATCATTTCATCTGGTTAAATAATCTAGATCAAAAGTGATGGCAGCCAAAGATGGGGAAAATGTGTAGCAGAGGATAGGAGAGAAGAGAGACAGTGAGTCTTGAGACCAATTGCAGAGACAGTGCTGTGTTGTATCCCACTAACCATTCTTAGGCAACTCTCCCTCAGTAAAAGAGATGAATCTGAATGCTGGAGGAGCTGTTCCCAGAATTTTTCATGAAAATAAATGAACTTAAGAAACTCAATGGGTGGACTATAATGCATGCTGAGGCACTCATTCCCTTGCCCGCTAAGAAGCCTCAGCTAATGGTTAAAGGTGCTCAGTTAAGTCCTCGGGCAGTTGTTCTCAGTAGAAGAGAGCATTCTCACCCAAGATCACCCCCACTTCCTAAAGACAGCTCCCCATACCCAATCACTGTTTGATGAATAGGAAGAAAGGTCCAGTTCTGAAGGATCATCCCAGTTCCAGAGCTCTCCTTAGAATCTGATGAGCCTTTGTCGTGATTGCATCACAACTCAGCTCTGCCTTCTGCCCTTTCTCCTCCCTTCACTCCATCACAGGTGTTGATCCTGAGAGCACTTGCCAATAAACCTCCTGCATGGAAACCTCACTCAGATTTTGTTTCCCAGGAAACCCAACTTAGGATAGTTTTTTTAACCTATGTCAAAAAACACGTAAAAAAAATAGACATATCTAGAAAAGTTCATTATAAGAATAAGTTTAATGGCTTTCATGACAAGTAACGTACATTTTTCTTAGATGATGAATGTGTTCCAGGTTGCAGAATCAATATGCAATTGGCTTTTTCAATCAAAAGATCTGAATCTTCAATTAGTGCATTTTGCTTCAGATGGAAGTGGACATCTTGATGATGTGATCTATGCTATCAAAATGCTCCTGAGTGTAATTATTTTGAAATATATATATTTTTAAGACACTCATTAAACAGATGAGAAAAAATTATTCTGTATGATTCTTAAAATTCATCTATGTAAAGCTAAACTTTAAAGAAAATGAAATTAAGATACAAATGAATTGTTAACATAAATGTTTTCTTCTAAATCACACTCAATTTTCACACTGGAATCAAACTGCTTTTAGCATTTATATACTTTGGTTTTTCACCAAAATCCCTCTAGACAGGCTTCATGGGCTGCCAATATGTCTCCATCACAGATTCAAGTAATCTGTTCACTCTGATTAGACCGTTGGAGCTAAAGTATGGCCTTTGTTACGCCTATGGCAGCCTAATCAGCTAGGCAGATTCTCTGACACCCTGGCATCCAAGCCATCTCCATATCACTGAAGCAGAAAGGCAAAGATTATGGCCATCAAAGTATATCTTCAGGCTGAGACACATAACCCTCCAAGCTATTCTTAGTTAAAATTGTCATGTTTTAAAATCACTGGAAAGATATTCAGATGTTTGATAGAAATTCCAGGAATCCCAAGTATCTCAATTGTTTTGCCTTGACTTGGTCTCCTTTGACTAACTAGAGAATAAGCTCTTTGAAGAAATATATCATATTACTCTCCATATTTCCTATGGTATCTTACAGATAGCATGGTTTTATTCGTACCTACGAGGCAATTTATTGAGAAAGTTCATTGTTGAGGTTTTTTCCTCTCTTCTGAAGCAATCTCTGTAGGAAATTATAAAGGCACCTATCTCTCTTCCCCCAGGAAGGACAGACCAGGGTTTCTTAAGTTCCAGTATCTGCCTTTTCACCACTCCCACCCCTGGTGAAGAAACTACACTTTCCTTAGAGCCAGACAAGAGAATACGCCAGACAAAGTGTGAATCTTGAAGATAATGCCTACAGGAGCTTGTATTTTAAGAAGATGTAGGCTGAGGTATCTGAGAAAAGGCAAGAACAGAGCATTTGGAAGAAGGAACAGCACAAACTTAAAATGCATGGTTAGATCCCTAACACTGGGAAAGAAGATTGTCAGATTTGGGTTTCTAAGACTGGTGATGACCTGACCCCGATCAAATGAGTGGTAGAATCTTGAATAGAAATGGCTCCAATTTAGGTAGTGCTGAAAAGCCATGGTGAAGCCTAATTTCTGGAGTAGAGTCACCATCTCTGACTAGGCCACATGAGCCTGGCCATCAATAATGATCTTCTTCTAATTTAGGACTCACAAACACTAAATATGTAAGCTCTGAGGGGTGGGTATGAGTTCTTCAAATTTATCAGTGAATGTTTATACTAATCCTTGAAATGGATCAAATTCAGTTTAACAACATAAAGATGTCACTAGTGTTTCTTGAGCACTCACTATGGACTGGACAGTGTTAAGTTCTTTATATGTATTATTTTATGTATTCCCAAGTGTAAGAGTTAGGCATTATTATTAGTATCCCTCTTGAGACCACCAAGGCACACAAAGATTAAATAATTTGTCTACATATATCTAGTTGGTGGCAAAGGTGGGATTTAAACACAGGCTATCTGCTTCCAGAGCACAGGATTTTATCTTCTTATTTCTCAATGAATGTAGAATCTCTCAGAAAACTAAGAGTATTAGAGTTTGCTTCTGGGTACAACACAAGTGAGTGAGGGAACTGAGTTTGATTCCTGACACTGCTTGTTAAAAAGTGATTTTTTTTATCAGAGAAGAATGAGCATTATAAACCCAAATCTTCTGCTGATATATGTGATAATTAAACAAAAATCAAAATGTTCGCCATTCCCGACTTCCATCTTTCCTGCTTTACCTTCAGATGTTTTTTCGCTCATTCCAATTTTTCTCTACTCCCAGGAGGTGGCAGGATATGCTGCAAAGAACATGAACCTTGGAATTAGATCAGCCTGTCTCCATTTCTGGCTCTGTCATTTACAATGTCTGTCCTTGGGCATAGTATTTTACCATTTGAATTTAGTTTTCAGTAAAATGCAGACAATAATTGCCACTCTATAAGGTTGTTCTGATGATTAAATGACATGACACACATAAAACTCGGGGCCCATGGATGATACTCACTAATTGTGAGTTCCCTTTGCCCTGCTTTGACTCCTTTATTTTCCTGATGAAGAGATGTATGTGCAGTCAGCCACCAAGTCTCAAAAGTCCTTCCCTACAGCAAGGAGCATGGAAGAGCTGTTCAAGCTGGAAATTGAAGATTTCCTAGTCCCAATATGCAGAAGTAATTTAATTAAGTAATTAAGAACGGACCTCAATTACACTTAAATACTTGCCTTGATACTTTAAATACTTGCTTTACTGCTTTTGTATTTTAAAGCCGATACCTTTGATGTTTTAGTAGTTGTGTTTGGGGATGTTTCTTGGGTTTAGAATTTCACCCATATTGTAGAAACTTTAGGGCCCATTACCTCAGATTCTGCAAGTTTGTTTTTCACAGCTCCAAATATCTAGGCCCTTATTAACCTACCATAAGTTAGAGGCATTGATTTGCTTACTTTACTGTTGAGCATTCTCCCCTCTTATTGGTTAGACTGTCAAACTTCAGAAGCAATATTGCTTCTAGAAAGAGTAATAAATCAGGAGTCATAACACTTGGATTCTTTCATTGATCTGCTATTCTCCATTGGCAGGGCATTGGTCAAATAGCTCTCTCAGCTCCTGGAGGAGGGGACCAGTTTTCATTGATTTCTATACTATACAGTTGAGAAGTTGATATGGTCTGGCTCTCTGTCCCCACCCAAATCTCATTTTGAATTGTAATCCAAATTACAATCCAAATCCAAATTGTATTCCATGTGTTGGGGGAGGGACGTCATGGGAGGTGATGAGATCATGGAGACAGTTCCCCCATGCTGCTCTCATTATAGTGAGTGGGTTCTCACAAAATCTGAAGGTTTTATACCTGGCATTTTCCCCACTTGCACTTCTCTCTCCTGCCACCATGTGAAGAAGGATGTGTTTGCTTCCCCTTCTGCTATGATCGTAAGTTTCCTGAGGCCTTCCCAGCCATGTGGAACTGTGAGTCAATTAAATCTCTTTCCTTTATGAGTTACAGGTATTTTTTTTTTCATAGCAGCATGAGAACGAACTAACACAACAGTAGAGTACCTAGAACAAAGTAAAGACTACAAAAAAGTTTGTTGAATGAATAATTTATCCGTCAACTAGATAATTAATCGATATAGGAATTGTAGGCTAAATAACTTAGCCCATTTTTAACTGGCCACCTTGTGATACTTCCGATGAATGCTTTTGGTCCACACGTTTGATCTGGATATACCGCAGGTGGCGTGAGGAATGCAAATTCTGCAGATTCCTAATTCAGTTTTCAACAATGAACTTTTGGAGCAAATTGCTCCAATCTTTGAGAATTCTTTCTCAATGCTTCTCTCCAGTCTACAGCAACTTTTTTTACATCTACACCCTCAGCCATTTTGCTTATTTTCCCTGTGTTATGCATTGCATGTTTGTGTTTCCCCAAAATTTGTGTATTAAAACCCCAATCTCCAATGTGATGGGGCCTTTGGGAGGTAATTAGATAAAGATGGAGCCCTCATGATGGGGTTAGTGCTCCTATAAGAAGAGGCAGGAGAGAACTTACTTCCTCCCGCTGCCCTCTCACCTTGCCATGTGAGAAATCCAGAAAAACAGCCCTCATCAGAATGACCATGCTGGAGTCCTCCTCTCCAGAGCTGTGAGAAATAAGTTTCTATTGTTTAAGCCACTCCAGGTTATGATATCTAGTTATAACAGCTTAAAATGGCTTGCACTACAATCCTCAACATTAGCACTACAATATTTAGTTATACATTTTTGTATTTTTTGAAGGTTGAATCTAACCCTTACTTATTTCCAACTTTGCAAACTATCTCCATTCACATCATTAAAATAACAAGCAGATAACAGAACATTTATAAATAGTTTTAAGCAGAAACATACAAGTTTTTAAAGTACAGGTATAAATTGACTTTATAACCAATTAAATCTGCATCTACAAAGTTCTTTCTTTTCCTCATGGTCTCATTTTATATCTTATTCTCACATTGAATATTTAAAGAATCAAATGAAAATGGTAGGCCCAGGTGACCATATGTTATCCAGTAAAGGCAACTATTTGATTATATACAAATGCGCATGAAAAGGACTACTAAATGTATATTATTCCTTTTGCAAAATCTCTGCATATGAAATGAAATGAAAGGTTATTTCTTGATTATGGTTGCAAATATTTATAAAATAAATTTTATAGAATTTTATCTATAATTTTTCTACTACTGATGTTTGAAGATAAATAAGCAAGTCATTCCTGCCATTGAGAATGAGGATTTCGCCTCGTTTGTGTAGCTAGCTATACAGTAGATCTTTGAACAACATAGGCAGTGGGAAGCACCCCTCCACATACACACAGTTGGAAATTCACATATAACTTTTGATTCCCCAAAAACTTAACTACTAATAGCCTACTGTCGATCAGAATCCTTACCAATAACATAAACAGTCAATTAACACATATTTTTTGTGTTATACACATTATGTACTGTACTCTTACAATGAATTAAGCTACAGAAAAGAAATGTTATTAAGAAATTCATAAAGAAGAGAAAATATATTTCCTATCTATTAAGTGGAAGTAGATCACTGCAAAGGTCTTGATCCTTGTTGTTTCTATGTTGGGTAGGCTGGAAGAGGAGGAAGTAGAGGAGTTGGTCTGACTCTCTCAGGGGTGGCAGAGGCAAAATAAAATTCATGCATAAGTGGACCCACACGTTTTAAACTCCTGTTGTTCAAGAGTCAACTGTATTTTATTAATGGCCAAGGAAATCAGATGAGTAAATAAGAGGAGGTTCTCAGATCTGTGTAATTCACAATGTACCCCTTTTCCCTATGGAAATTAAGGCATTGTGAAATAAACAATGTAAACTGCAAATGTTACTGAGCAAACTTCTTGTATTTGTATTCAAACTAGAAAAATGTCAAGAAATATGGGAAAAGTAGTATAAGATATCTAATCCGACCATTATATAATTCCAGAAAATGTACATATCAACTATGAAATGCAAATGTGGCTTTTAATATTCCAGCCCCTTACGTAAGTGTTTTAACCTACCATACACGCTAAAACATACAGTAATTATCAGAAAAAAACAATTTTTGAGGCAGAGTTTTGCTCTTGTTGGCCAAGCTGGAGTGCAATGGTGTGATCTTGACTCACTGCAACCTCCGCGTCCTGGGTTCAAGTGATTCTCCCGCCTCAGCCGTCTGAGTAGATGGGGTTACAGTCATGGGTCACCACACCCAGCTAATTTTTTGTATTTTGTAAAAACGGGGTTTCACCATGTTAGCCAGACTGGTCTCAAACTCCTGACCTCAAGTGATCTGCCCGCCTCGCCCTCCCAAAGTGCTTGGATTACTGGCATGAGTCACTGTGCCTGGCTAAAAATATTTGTAAAATAATCACCTTGAGGCCAAAAAAAAAAAAAGAAAAGAAAAGAAAAGAAATCAGGTAATACAGAGGAAAACATAAATCTTTCAAGTCTGGTCAGTAGTTTGAACTTAATAAATGGTTTACCAGTTAATTGTGAGTCCTCAACCTGTGAGTCCACATTTTTAGGCTAGAAAATCATAAATCGGTATACATAAAACTAAAAGAGCTAGTAGCTGGAAAAATTGGTATTCCACAGGGATAAAGAGAGCATGAAAGCTTAGGGGACTTTAGTGCCTTTTTGAGCACCAATATTACGTCTCTAGGTAACAAAGGAAATGCCTTGTTATTATTATTTTTTTGTATAAAACCAGATGGTCCCAACTCTTAGCAGGCAAATATCATAATACTTAGTTGTTGATCCTACAGTTTCTACAAAACATATTTATTCTGAATTTTTAAAATTTTGCAGAAAGTAAGCCTTAATATTATGTTTGTAAGAAGAAAAAAGAATACACATTCACATATTCATATTCATATATGTATACTTTCATTCATTGATTTGGCAATGGCTAAGAGTCTTCGATGTGTCATAAATTATATGCTGGAGATGCCAAGATTAAATAACACTATTAATTGCATAGTCTAGAAGTGGAAACAAATGTAAACAAATACTGGCAGCATACTATAACAAATGCTAGAATACAAACTGTAGTGGCTTATCCCAAAAAGAAGGGATAACCGACACTTCCTTGAGAATGTATGGAAAAAAATAAGGGTAAATGAGAAAATTGAGATCTATCTATATGGATAAGTGAGAGTTTACTCACTGGACCTGGGGAGGGGATAAAAGGGAATTGGGTGCAATGGGTATTTCACCATCATCCTTTCCAATCCAGATACGGATACTGGGAGAATTCTCTTTCAACTCCATACCACCACTTACCTGCTATTCTCAGGGGTCATAAAATGCCTGTACCATTAAAAATTGAGTGTTTCGTTCACAATGGGGCCGTTTGAATGAGAGTTAGCAAAATCTTGCGTGATGAACGCATGTCTTTTTTGCTGCAGAATTCATGGACATGCAGACAGCTGTGGCTGCAAGACTCTCCCTTGACAGCTACCTGAGCAGCGACTAGCATGGCTTCTCCACACAAGTGATATGTGGTGGTTGCCCACATGGCAATACGGCATCCGTAGATATCAGTTTAGCTCCTGCACAGCCAAATAGGGCTCAAGAAAGTCAGTGATAGTGGTTCTCTTGATGCTAATTTGCTGGCCTCTCTTCTCCTTCCTTTCTTTTAAAGTGATGTTCATTGAATAGCCACACAATTCACCCCTAAATTAACCACCTTCACTATCACCATCCAGGGCAGGTGGACTGAGGAGTTCCCTACTCTCTTTCTGGCATATTATTATGACATATTTTCTATGTTCAATTCATTCTGAGTCCTTCTTGAATCAAGAGACTTTTCTTCTCCCCATTAAAGGATGACTTTTCCAAATAAAAATATTATGTTCAAAATTACTGTTTCTGAGGAGGGCTCTGTATTAGTTTGTTCTCACCCTGCTAAGAAAGACATATTTGAGACTGGGTAATCTATAAAGAAAAAGACATTTAATGGACTCACAGTTCCCCATGACTGGGGAGGCCTCACAATCATGGTGGAAGGTGAAGGAAGATCAAAGACACATCTCACATGGCAGCAGGAAAAAGAGCATGTGCAGGAGAACTGCCTTTTATAAAATCATTGGATCTCATGAGATTTATTCACTATCATGAGAACAGCATGGAAAAAACTCCTCCCCATGATTCAATTATCTCCCACTGGGTCCCTCCCACGACATGTGGGAGTTATGGGAGCTACAGTTCAAGAAGAGATTTGGGGATGACACGGCCAAACCATATCAGGCTCCAAAAGTCTATTTTGGATGTCATAGTTGAAATATTAGTTGATTCTTTCTATAAATGCTTGTTATGCACAATCCTAATTCTCCTCAAGCAATGAATGCCTCTGACCAATTTCCAACTGGGCAAAGATTAGGACAAAAATTAATATTTCAAAATAATATCTCACTACAAAGGGAAACTAGGAGATCTGATTGGAGCACTTACACTATCTACCATGTTTGGAAAGTTTAAAACAACCCTCTCGGGTAGGTATTATCATCCCCTACATTACAGATGTAAGTATGATTCAGGTTGTACTCATGGTCATATTTAGTGGTTTAGATTCAAATCCAAGTCTTCTGACTTCAAGCATGAGTGTAAGTTTGATCTATAAAAGGAAACTAGCCAGAAATAATACAGCCCCAATTTCCATACTGCAAGTGTAAGACTTCTTAATTTAAAAATCCAGATCTATCACAGGCAGTAATGACTAAAATTTTTTAATAGTTTACTATTTATCAGGCACTAGTTTATACACTTTACATGGGCTAACCCTTGTTATCCTTACAACAACATTATGAGGTTGGTATTATTATTAATTTCATTTGACACCCAAGTCACCTCGGGTGTATAGAACTTATCTAACTCTGTAACGACCATAGAACTGATAAGTGTTCGAGCCTGAATAGGAAGGCAGACATGATTCTCAAGTCTATGTTATTAGTGATTATTCTACACTACTTTTACATCTAAAAAGAAGAAAATTCTAATATACATCATCATAGAAAATACATTATCATAGAGAACACATCATGAGAGAAGCCATTTTCTTTCCTAGTTTTAGCCTCTGTCAAGAGTATTAGAAAACAACTTCATTATGACACTGTTCATATCAGGATTTATAGGATCTGAAGCCCCACCATTTGTACAGCCCTTTATCATTTCACATTACCTCTTCTTAGAATGAATTACCTATGCTGTCATCCCAAATCATCATGTGTTATTAAAGAAAACTAACATTTTTGAAGAATGTGAGATCTTTGACCTAATAGGCCAATAATCTGTTAAATTTAACACAAAAATATCATAGACAATATTTTCTGCATCCATTTACTCTTCCTTTGACTGTCTCACAAGTGTATCGTATGGTAACTCTCTATAGAGGATTTCACCGTGATAATGTACAAGATATAATCAACATTGCATGTAAAATGCATTCTTTTACTTACTTAGTTTTTTTTATATTTACTGCCTTCAATGACCCAAGTACCAGAGGTGCCCTGATGTTACGGACTAGCTGTAATGGTGAGCCCAACGGATGTGGTTCTGCCCTCATGCAGCTTAGAGCCTATGGGAAGATAGGCAAAGAAAATAGACACATAATTACAGTTGTGAAAAATGCCCAGAAAAGAAAGCAAGTAATACGTTGAGGGTCTATGACAAAAGAACTTGATAAGAAAAAGAGGTCTGAGAAAGTCCCTAAGGAAGTAACAGTTGAACAGAGGAAGAGCTAAGTGGGAGTGCAGCAGGAAGCAAAGCATTGCAGAGGGAAAGGCACATTCAAAGCTTCCATATCAGAAAAAAGCATGGAATATAAGGTACACAAGACGTTGAACATAGGTCAGCCTGGCAGGGTACAGAAGCCAAAGAAACAGTGGTTCTGGAGCATCTTGGGAGAAAATGGAGTCAGACCAAATAGTTATATGTAGTCGTTATTCTTGTGAATCACGAGAAGCTGGTGAAGGGTTTGGGATATGGGGGGGATGATATAATCAAATATATATAATCAAACGTATGCATTTGAGTACATTCAAATATTTGATTATATATTTATATATTATATATTATCTATTTATACTACATTATATATTTGATTATATGTTTATATATGACATATGTATTACATATACGTTTATTAACATGTATATGTAATATACACATAATATAATATAGTATATTGTATTACAAAGACCACATTTGCATTTCATACTTGATATGTACATTTTCTGGAATTATATAATGGTCAGATTAGATATCTTATACTGCGCTTCCCATACTTCTTGACATTTTTCTAGTTTGAATACAAATACAAGGCCATATATATAATATAATAAAATATACATATTAATATATGTATATGTATGTGTAATACATATATTAATATAAATATTAATAATGCATCATATAAATATTAATATATGTATATGTATATGTAATACATATCATATATGAACATATAATCAAATGTATAATGTAATATAAATAGATAATATAAAATATATAATATGTATATTAATATATGTATTACATATGCATATGTTAATATTTATATGTAATATAGTAGATATTAATATATTAATATTTATATGTAGCATATATTATATATTCACATATTGATATTTATATGTAATGTATGTATTGGATATTATATGTATTAATATTATATATTAATATTACATTATATGTAATATATGTATTACATATACATATATTAATATATACATATATTAATATGTATAACTGCTGTCTCTTATACACATCTAGATGTTAATGTATGTATTGGATATTATATGTATTAATATTATATATTAATATTACATTATATGTAATATATGTATTACATATACATATATTAATATGTATGTTATATATATTAATATATGTATATGTAATATTTAAACATTAATATGTATGTGTAAAATATATATCATGAATGTATAGTATGTTTATAAACATATATAAATATACAATCAAATGTATACACATATGTAATATACATAAACATATATGCTTTTATAAATCTGACTAGAGTCTGTAGAACTAAGTGTATCATATTTGCAGATTTAGAAAACACAGAGAGGGACTATTGCAGCACTTCAGGTAAGAACTGGTGGGAACTCGAACTGGAGAGATGGAAGAAGAAACAGGAAGAGTTAAGTGTATTTCAGAAATGCTTAGGAGGTGTATAAGCAGACATGCTAGTAAAACGGTATGTTCAACCCTTCCATTAGAATAATTAAAATGATAGATTTTAAATATGGTAAATCATCTTAAAATGTCAAAGAGCAGGCAAGATAGGCTAATCTCCTAGTTAAAGAGAAATGACAGTAAGCATAGCACTATAACCACTTTGACCCTGGTGACATTTGCTGAACCTGACAAACTTAAACTTCATTACTCACACCCTTGCAGATTATGAACAGGGAAGAGAAAGCTCAGAGTTAAATCTGCGCTACGCTACCCCACTCACTTCCCAGGATACAAGAAAATTTACTTTGGCACTGAGAACTCACGAGGGAGGGGGCATTTATCTCTGAGATAACATAAAACAAGTATTTTTTCTCTTTCAAATGTGTGATTATATGTTATCTGAGTGGTTCAATATACCTCAAGCTATTAATTTAATTTAGATGAGGTTAAATGGGTGCTAGATTGCCTATAACCTGAGGTACTTGGTGCAAGCAAAGGGTGCTAAGCTCTGGGGAGGGCCACCTGTTGGAAAACAATTTTCCTTGAATAGTTTTACATTTCTGTGTGGTGTAGGCTTTCTGGGCAAACAGCACTGGCAAAATAGTTAAAGACTAATTTAACACCAGAGCTGCCATGGAAGCAACACGATATTGTTCTGCGAAGGCTTAGAAATTTGTCTCCCTAGAAGCCCTGTGCTTACATTTCTATATTCTATGAAGGTAAAAACTAAAATCTTCCCTCTCTTCCCCAGAGAAGATTCGTTTATACTTCAGAGTAAAGGTTTCTCTCTCCCACCCTATATAAGCTCCAAGTCTCATAATTTCAGCAATCCTCTCCTATGGTACAATTCCACTGCATGCACAGGTGAATGTCTAGCCCTTATTACATCACGCTATTGAGAATTGGGTTGCAGGTACAAAGATACTTTGTGGATAATAAATGCTCTTGTTTTATGATCCAGAGATTCCTTTCAGAATATATATAGGTGTGTGTATGTGTGTGTATGCATATACATACATATATACATACACACACACAAATACACACGTGCACACACACGTCACACATTACCTTAACTCTAGACCTCAAATAACTTCCACAGATAAATTTCCAGAAAAATAAGTAGTTCACTTATTTATTTGTGAACTGTTCAAGGAAACTAGGTATCATAAACAAAATTCAGAAAGAAAAATTGTCTCCACAAAGACCTGAGATGTTTAAATTACAAACACAGGCTATGCGATACTGATCCCCAACAGATTTAACATATAATGGTTTAAAAAATAAGAGACAAAATTAAAATTTTGTTCAGGAAATAGAAACTTTGAGTAATGACAAAGTAGATTTGCAGAAAGAAAAAGTAACTTCTAAAAATGAGAAGCACAACAAGCAAAATTGAAAACTAGATATATGGATTGTACAGTAGGTTAGACTCAACTGAAAAGAGAGTTTGTGAATTGGAGATAGTTGAAAAGAAATAGTCCAGAATGTAGCACAGATTTTTGAAAAGTTAGAAAATTTGGAATAGAGATGAGGAAATATAGAAAAGAGAAGGAGGTGATTTAACAACTATTAAATCAGAGATCTAGAAGTAGTAAAAACAGAGAATTTTTAAATCCCAATATCTGATACTAGCTAAAAGTTTTCCCAATATCTGATACTAGCTAAAAGTTTTCCAGAAGTGATGAAAACACAAATACGAAAATCTCAACAAATGTAAAATAGGATAAAAATTTCCAGTGAAACTGCAAAATATAATATTAAAAGAGAAGTTGGTAAAAATAACAGCCAGAAGCAAAGATTAATTTTAAAGGAGGTATAGTTGGTCTGATAGCTTTCATCCCAACGGCATTAATGGAAGTGAGAAGATAATAGAATATTAGTTGGAATGTGCTGAGAGAAAACCACTATCACATTATAATTCTATATTCATTAAAATACCTTTCAGGGAGAATGCAATAAAGACAGTTTTAAAAAATTTATTTTAGGATTGAGTACATGTGCAGATTTGTTACATAAGTAAACGCCTGTCACAGGAATTTGTTATGCAGATTATTTTGTCACCCAGGTACTAGGTCTAATACTCGAAAGTTATTGTTATTTATTTATTTATATTTTTGGCTTCTCTCCCTCCTCCCACCCTCCAACCTCAAGTAGGCCCCAGTATTTGTTGTTCTCTTCTTTATGTCCATATGTCCATATGTCCATGTGTCCTCATCATTTAGCTCCCACCTATAAGTGAGGACATGTATTTGGTTTTCTGTTCCTGTATTACTTTGCTAAGCATAATGGCCTCCAGCTCCATCCATGTTCCTGTCCTTTTTTTTTTTTTTTTTTTTGAGATGGAATCTTGCTGTGTTGCCAGGCTGGAGTGCAGTGGTGTGATCTCGACTCATTGCAACCTCCACCTCCCAGGTTCAAGCAATTCTCCTGTCTCAGCCTCCCAAATAGCTGGGGCTATAGGCATGCACCAGCACACCCAGCTAATTTTTGTATTTTCAGTGGAGACAGGGTTTCACTACGTTGGCCAGGATGGTCTCGATCTCTTGACCTCGTGATCCACCCATGTCAGCCTCCCAAAGTGCTGGGATTACAGGCATGAGCCACGGCAATCGGCTAATCTTGTTATTTTTTATGGCTGCTTAGTATTCCATGGTGTATGTGTACCACATTTTTTTATCTAGTCCACAAATGATGGGCACTTAGGTAGGTTCTATGTCTTTGCTATTGTGAATAGCATTGCAGTGAACATATGCACGCAAGTGCCTTTATGATGCAACAATTTATATTCTTCTGGATATATACCCAATAACAGAATTGCTGGGTCAAATGGTAGTTCTGCTTTTAGTTCTTTGAGGAAGTGCCTCACTGCTTTCCACGATGGTTGAACTTATTTACACTCCAACCAACAGTGTATTAAGTGTTCCTTTTTCTCCACAACCTTGCCAGCATCTGTTATTTTTTGGCTTTTTATTAATAGCCATCCTGACTGGTGTGAGACGGTATCTCATTGTGGTTTTGATTTGCATTTCTCTAGTAATCAGTGATATTGAGCTTTTCTTCATATGCTTGTTGGCCCCATGTGTGCCTTCTTTTGAAAAGTGTCTGTTCATGTCATTCACCCACTTTGTAATGAGGTTGGTTTTTTCTTGTAAATTTGTTTAAGTTCCTTAGAGATGCTGGATATTAGACCTTTATCAGATGCACAGTTTGCAAATATTTTCTCCTATTCTCTGCACTCTGTTGACAGTTTCTTTCATTGTGCAGAAGCTCTTAAGTTTAATTAGATACAATTTGTCAATTTTTTGCTATTGTTGCAATTGCTCTTGGCATTTTCTTCATCAAATCTTTGCCAGTTCCCATGTCCAGATGCTTTTGTCTAGGTTGTTTTTCGGGGTATTTATAGCTTAGTTTTGAGTTTTACTTTTAAGTCTTTAATCCATCTTGAGTCGATTTTTATATATGATGTAAGAAAGGGGTCCAGTTTCAATCTTCTGCATATAGCTAGCCAGTTATCCCAGCACCATTAAGTGAATAGGAAGTCCTTTTCCCAATGTTTGTCAGCTTTGTCAAAGATCAGATGTCATAAGTGTGAAGCTTTATTTCTGGGTTCTCTATTTTATTCCACTGATTTGTGTGTCTGTTTTTGTACCAGTCCATGCTGTTTTGGTTTCTGTAGCCCTGTAGCATAGTTTGAAGTCCAGTAGTACAATGCCTCCAGCTTTTTGCTTAGGATTGCCTTGGCAATTCACGCTCTTTTTTTGGTTCCATATGAACTTTAAAACAGTTTTTTCTAGTTCTGTGAAAAAAAAATTATTGATAGTTTGATAGGAATGGCATTGAATCTATAAATTGCTTTTGGCATTATGTTCATTGTAATGATATTGATTCTTCCTATCCATGAGAATAGAATGTTTTTCCATTTGTTTGTGTTATCTCTGATTTCCTTGAGCAGTGTTTTGTAATTCTCACTGTAGACATCTTTCACCTCCCTGGTTAGCTGTATTCCTAGATATTGTATTATTCTGTGGCAATTGAGAATGAGATTTTGTTCCTGATTTGGCTCTCAACTTGACTGTTACTGGTTCATAGGAATGCTAGTGATTTTTGTACATTGATTTTGTATCCTGAAATTTTGCTGAGATTGTTTATGAGCTTAATGAGTTTTTAGGCTGAGACTGTGGGGTTTTCTACATGTAGAATTATGTCAGCTGCAAACAGGGATAGCCAGTTATTTGGATGGCTTTCTATTAGGATGTACTTTATTTCTTTCTCTTGCTTGAATGCTCTGACCAGGACTTCCAATACTACGTAAAATAGGAGTGGTGAGAGAGGGCATCCTTGTCTTGTACCAGTTTTCAAGGGGAATGTTTTCAGTTTTTGCTCATTCAGTATGATGTTGGCTGTGAGTTTGTCATAGATGGCTCTTATTATTTTGAGGTATGTTTCTTCAATACCTAGTTTATTAAGAGTTTTTAACATTAAGGGATGTTGAATTTTTTCAAAAGTCTTTTCTACATCTATTTAGATGATCTTACGGTTTTTGTCTTTACTTCTGTTTATGTGATGAATCACATTTATTGATTTGTGTATGTTAAACCAACCTTGCATCTCAGAGATACAGCCTATTTAATTGTGGTGGATTGGCTTTTGGATATGCTGTTGGATTTGGTTTGCTAGTATTTTGTCGAGGATTTTTGCTCAATGTTCATCAAGGATATTAGCATGAGGTTTTTTTTTTTTTTTCTTCTGTTTCTGGCAAGTTTTGGTATCAAGATGATGCTGGATTCATAGAATGATTTGGAGAGGAGTCCCTCCTCCTCCTCAATTTTTTGGAATAGTTTCAGTAGGAATGATACCAGCTCTTCTCTGTAGATCTGGTAGAATTTAGCTATGAATCCCTCTAGCCTTGGGCTTTTTTTGGTTGGTGGGCTGTTTATTACTGATTCAATTTTGGAGCTCATTATTGATCTGTTAAGAGATTTAATTTCTTCCTGGTTCAGTCATGAGAGGGTGGATGTGTCCAGGAATTTATCTATTTCTTCTAGATTTTCTAGTTTGTGTGTGTAGGGGTGCATAGAGGTGTATCTTATTAATTTCTCCAGGAAACCAGCTCCTAGATTTGCTAATCTTTTAAATTTGTGTGTGTGTGTGTCACAGTCTCTTCTGGTTCAGCTCTGATTTTGATTATTTATTCTCTTTTGTTAGCTTTGAGGTTGGTTTACCATTGGTTCTCTAATTCTTTTAATTATGATGTTAGGTTGTTAAGTTGAGATCTTTCTAACTTTTTGATGTGTATGTTCTATTAATATAAACTTCCCTCTTAACACTGCCTTAACTGTGTCCCAGAGATTATGGTATGTTGTATCTTTGTTCTCATTAGTTTCAAAGAACTTCTTGATTTCTGCCTTAATTTCATTATTTACCAGACAGTTCTTAGAAGACAAAAACTGAGAGAGTTTGCCACCAGTAGATCCACACTCAAGGCAACTGTAAAAAATGTATCTCAGAACCAGAGGAAAGCAATTCCATCTGGAAGGTCTGAGAAAAATGAAGAAATAAATAGCAAAATAAAGTGGCAATGAAGACCACTGATTGAATAAAATAACATCTCTAGAGTTTTAAAAAGTATTAAAATAGACAAAGACAGTAACACAAAAATAGGGAGATGAAAAAATGAAGCAAAATCTCCTATGGTCCTTGAAATGTCCCAGAGAAGGTTAAAAATATTGGTTAAATTTGGACTTTGATTGGTTAAGTGTGCCTGTAGAAATTTACAGAATAACTATCTTAAAATATCATATAGTGTATAGTTTCTATACTAATAGAGAAAAAAGAATAAATAATTAATAATACGAAAAGAAAACTTGAATTATAGGTATAAATTCAAATATATCAGCAGTTGCATTAAATAAAAATGAACTAAATGCACTGTAAAAGACAAAGATTGCCATATTGAATTTTTAAAAGGAATCTAATTATATGCAATTTATTAGAAATAGATCTAACACATAATGATTTAGACAAAGTGAAAGTAAAAGAATGGAAAAAATATATCAAGTAAACCAACTAAAAGGAAGCTAATGTCACTTTATTAATATTACACAAGATAGACTATAAAGCTGAAATAATTGCTTGGGAGAAAGAGGATCAAGTTGTTAGGACAAAAGGTACAATTGAAATAGATATACTTGTAGATATTATTTTGTCTCTTCCTAAAACACGACTTCAAAATGCATGACATAAAATTAATTGAATTATAAGGAGAAAAAAACAATTCTACAATCAGAGCACTAGACTTCAACACGCTTTTCTCATAATTGATATTAAAAATCAGACAAAATATTTACAGCATTGATATAATTAGGCTTAGTTCCACCCAAATCTCATCTTGAATTATAATCCCCATAATCCCTATCTGTCAAGGGAGAGATCAGTAGGGGTAATCGAATCATGGGGGTAGTTTTCCCCATGCCGTTCTCATGATAGTGAGTGAGTTCTCACAAGATCTGATGGTTTTATAAGAGGCTCTTCCTCCTTCGCTCAGCATGTCTCCTTCCTGCTGCCTGTGAAGAAGGTGTCTTGCTTCCCCTTCACCTTCTGCCATGATTGTAAGTTTCCTGAGGCCTCCTTAGTCATGCCGAACTGTGAGTCAATTAAACCTCTTTCCTTTATAAATTACCCAATCTCAAGTACTTCTTTATAGCAGTATGAAAACAGACTAATACAAGCATAATGAAAATTTTGATATTAGGCTGGTGCAAAAGTAATTGCAGTTTTGACATTAAAAACAATGACGAAAACAGCAATTACTTTTGCACCAATCTAATACATGTAGAACATTCTATCCAATAATTGCAAAACACACCTTCTTTTCAAATACATTTAGAACATTTGCAGAACATTTGCAAAATAGACTATACAATGGTCAGTAAAGAAAATTAGAATACACATCAAAGGATTGAAATCATACATGGCATATCTTCTAACCTCAGTGCTCTTAAGCCAGAAACTTAAAAAAAAAAACAATAAAGCAGACTAAAAAGGGGAATAGCTTCACACATTTAGCGTTTAACAACACATGTCTATATCATCTATGGGTCAAAAAAAGTTGAATTAAAATTTAAACCATTTAACAAAATTTTTAATATGCAGGATAATAAAAATCCTACATATTAACACTTGTAGGGTGCAGCTAAAGCTGTACTTCTTGGAAACTTATAGTCTTAGATATTAATATTAGAAAGTTGAAAGGATAAAAATGATTAAGTCAAGGATAAAAATGATTATATCAAATCAAAGTTGAGAGGATAAAAATGATTAAGTTGAAAGGAAAAACATGATTAAGTTGAAAGGATAAAAATGATTAAGTCTAACTACTAGATAATTTATTTGATAATAATAAATATATAGAGAATATATTAAATATATTTTATTTTTATTTTTATTTTTAAATATACATTAAAAAGTAGAAAATAAATCCCACAATACTTCTTTCTATAAAGGAAGAAGAAAGGACATAATGTAGCAAACAGTGGAAATTAATAATATAAATAACATATATATAATGAAGGAGATGAATACAGGTGGAAGTTGGATTTTTAAAAGACTGAACAAGAAAAATACAAATGTCTGGTTAGACTAGTCAAGAAAAAGCTGAGAAGGTGAAAGTAAATGGAAAAAGCAAAAGAATCTGTTGTAATAATAAGGAACGTAAGCAACTTTTCTAGATGCCAAATTATATATAAAACGCAACTCCAGTTATGTAACTCAGCAACAAACAGAAAAATTAGAAAATGGTACTACATAATTTATGGTAGCATAAGAAGTGTTAGTAGCTGATTATCAATCTCACCAAGAATGGGAAAAAAAAAAACTCTATAAGAAAAGTAAAATATACGCGAAAGATGTCAGTGCACACGTAAGTAAATGGAGAAATAATTGTGATCATGAATTAGAAGACCGAGCATGTAAAGATATTGACCTATAGATGTCTTATAATCCTAATCAAAATCTTAATAAGTGTGTATGTTTGGAACTAAATATATACATATTTAGTTTAGTTGACAGTAAAATATATATTAAATATTTATTATTAAATATATAGTAAATATTTTAGTTGACACTAAAATATATACAGTGATAACAATAACAACAAAAAAGATACTCTTGATTAAGAAATTCAGGGTAAAGGAAAATGCCCAAAAATATATAAAGACATTTCCCTGATCATTAGTGATGTTGAGCATTTTTTCAGATGTTTGTTGGCCATTCGTATATCTTTTATTGAGAATTGTCTATTCATGTCCTTAGCCCACTTTTTGATGGGACTCTTTGTTGTTTGTTTTTTTTGATAATTTGTTTGAGTTCCTTGATATTAGTTCTTTGTCGGATGGATAGATTGCGAAGGTTTTCGCCCATCCTCTGGATTGTCTGTTTACTCTGCTGACGGCTCCTTTAGCTGTGCAGAAGCCCTTTAGTTTAATTAAGTCCCACCTATTTATGTTTGCTATTGTTGCATTTGCTTTTGGGTTCTTGGTCATAAAGTCTTTGCCTAAGCCAATGTCTAAAAGGGTTTTCCTGACATTATCTTCTAGAATTTTTATACTTTCAGGTCTTAGGTTTAGGTCCTTGATCCATCTTGAGTTGATTTTTCTGTAAGGTAAGAGATGAGGATCCTCTTTCATTCTCCTACATGTGGCTTGCCAATTATCCCAGCACCATTTGCTGAACAGGATGTCCTTTCTCCACTTTATGTTTTTGTTTCTTTTGTCAAAGAGCAGTTGGCTTTAAGTATTTGTGTTTACTGGTGGGTTTTCTGTTCTGTTCCATTGGTGTATGTGTCTATTTTTATACTAGTACCATGCTGTTTTAGTGACTATGGCCTTATAGTATAGTTTGAAGTCAGGTAATGTCTCCAGATTCGTTTTTTTTTTTTTTTTTTTTTTTTTTTTTTTTTTTTTTTTTTTTT
>NW_012101543.1:0-13793 GCF_000951045.1 Mandrillus leucophaeus | reverse complement strand
TTTTTTTTTTTTTTTTTTTTTTTTTTTTTTTTTTCTTAGTCTTGCTTTGGTTATGCAGGCTCTTTTTTGGTTCCATATGAATTTTAGGATTGTTTTTTCCTAGTTCTGTGAAGAATAATGGTGGTATTCTGATGGGAATTGCATTGAATTTGTAGATTGCTTTTGGCAGTATGGTCATTTTCACAATATTGATTCTACCCATCCGTGAACATGGGATGTGTTTCCATTTGTTTGTGTTAGCTATGAAGTCTTTCAAAATTGTTTTGTAGTTTTCCTTGTAGAGGTCTTTCACTTCCTTGGTTGGGTATATTCCTAAGTATTTTTTATTTTTTTGCAGCTATTGTAAGAGGGATTGAGTTCTTTATTTGATTTTCAGCTTGGTTGCTGTTGGTGTGTAGAAGAGCTACTGATTTATGTATATTAATTTTGTATCCTGAAACTTTGCTGAATTTATGTATTAGTTCTAGGAGCTATTTGGAGGAGTCTTTAGGATTTTCTAGGTATACAATCATATCATTAGCAAACAGCTACAGTTTGACTTCCTCTTTACCAATTTGGATACCCTTTATTTCTTTCCCTTGTCTGATTGTTCTAAGATTTCCAGTACTACGTTGAATAGAAGTGGAGAGAGTGGGCATCTTTGTCTTGTTCCAGTTCTCAGAGGGAATGCTTTCAACTTTTCCCCATTCAGCATTATATTAGCTGTGGATTTGTCATAGATGGCTTTTACTACACTGAGGTATGTCCCTTCTGTGCCAATTTTGTTGAGGGTTTTAATCATAGAGGGACACTGGATTTTTCAAATGATTTTTCTGCATCTATTGAGATGATCAGGGAAATGCAAATCAAAACCACAATGCAATACCACCTTACTCCTGCAAGAATAGTCATAATCAAAAAATAATAGACGTTGGTGTGGATGCAGTGAAAAGGGAACACTTCTACCCTGTTGGTGGGAACATAAACTAGTACAATCACTATGGAAAACAGTGTGGAGATTCCTTAAAGAACTAAAAGTAGAACTCCCGTTTGATCCAACAATTTCACTACCAGGTATCTACCCAGAGGAAAAGAAGTAATTATATGAAAAAAGATACTTGCACGTGAATGTTTATAGCAGCACAATTCTCAATTTCTTTCTCCTTGCACCTTTGCTGCTACTACTGTCACCACGGTGGCAGTGATCCCAGACTCACTGCTCTTGTGTGAGCAGCCTCTCATTGCAGGTTTTGCCTGCCCTGAAAGACTCTGAAAGTATGGTTATTCCTCTCATAACCTCCTCTTTTACTTTACTCTTTTGGAAATGAGGAAGGAAGCTGCAGGAAGCTAAAGCTGCTTCTCTTTCATATGACAGAGTAGGTTTCTCTACTCTTGACATTTTTGGGGAAAATTCTCCTACCATTGTCACCATTCACAGATTGACTGTGAAGCTAAGGAATCAAAAATATCAGGGCCCCCTTATTTGCACAGGCATCTTCCAAAGACCTGGCAGGGGCTCTGGCAATGTGTTTATGTGGTCATATGTCTCTATACAATTTACAAAACTAAAAAGAGGAGCCAGTTAAGACCACTGTCTATTTTCATTTTAACCTCTGCCTTATAAAACTTCAACTCATGATGGGTGACATTAGAATGGCCAAGAGCATTTTCTATATATGGCTAAGGGGAAGTTGAGCTGGGAGTACGTTTCTAAGGGGTTTTGGTGGGATATAGATAAATATCTATAGCTATCTACCTACTATCTCTCTAGGTCACTCTAGATAGATACCAATATAAGTAATTATATACTAGATATAGACAGTTATATATATATATATACACAAAAATGTATATTTCAATCTATCTATCTATCCATATGTATACAGATATATCTTTGTGTATATCTCTCTAGATAGACATATCTTTGTATATATCCAGACAGATATATCTTTGTATATATCTAGATAGATATAGAGGCATATAGAGATATAGAGACAGGAAAATAAGTTGGCCATATCCCAAAATGACTGTAAGACCATAAAGCCATATCCCAAAATGACTATAAGACTATAAACAATATCTGTTTTCCTTATTTCTGGAACAAAAGTGAAGGAATGGAGTTGAGATTATGACTTCAACATATATGATTGCGTCAGGCATTCAAACTATACCGGGAGAAAAATGAAGCTGAAATGTATGGAACTACCAGTTAGTCTGGGGAACATTCTTCCAGAAAGTTTATAGATAAAGAAATTTGATAGAAATCTTTCTAAATTTGTCAACAGTCCTAAAAGTTTGCATGATATTACTGAGAAAGTAATAAAAACAAAACTTCCTGAAAGTATCAATGAAATTTTTTAATTAACCATGCTAGAGGCTAGAGGAAAGAATTATCTTGTTCTCACTATAGGAAATCAAATTACACAATCATTGTCATGTGAAGAGGTAATCAAAGAAGATGAAATGCAAATATGCAAAAAAAAGTATAGGGATAAAATTGACAAGTAAAAATATTGTTCTTCAAAGCATCACATCACCCGACTTCAAATGATATTTCAGGGCTACAGTAATCAAAACACCATGGTACTGGTACAAAAAGAGACACATAGACAAATGGAACAGAATAGAGAGCCCAGAGAAAAGGCTGCACACCTACAACCATTTGATCTTTGACAAAGCTGACAAAAACTAGCAATGGGAAATAATTCCCTATTCAGTAAATGAGGCTAAGATAATGGGCTATCCATATACAAAAGAGTGAAACTGGACCCCTTCCTTATGCCATATACAAAAATCAACTCAAGATGGATTAAAGACTTAAATGTAAAACCCTAAACTATGAGAACTTTGGAAGACAACCTAGGCAATACCATTCTGGACATAAGAATGAGCAAAAATTTCATGATGAAGATGCCAAAAGCAATTGCAACAAAAACAAAAATTGACAAATTGGATCTAATTAAACTTAAGAGCTTCTGCATGGCAAAAGAAACTATCAACAGAGTAAACAGACAATGTGTAGAATGGGAGAAAATATTTGCAAACTATGCATCTGACAAAGGTCTAATATCAAGCATCTATAAGAAACTTAAACAAATTTACAAGAGAAAAACAAACAACCCCATTAAGAAGTGGGTAAAGGCATCAATGATACACTGGATAAAGAAAATGTGGCACATATACTCCCATTTGATCCACTGTGGAATACTATGCAGCCATAAAAAAGAATGAGTTCATGTCCTTTGCAGGAACATGGGTGAAGCTGGAAACCATCATTCTCAGCAAACTAATACAGGAACAGAAAACCAAACACCACATGTTCTCACTCATAAGTGGGAGTTGAACAATGATGAGAACACATGGACACAGGGAGGGGAACATCACACACTGGGGCCTGTCGGGCGTTGGGGGAAAGGGAAAGGGGAGGGAGAGCATTAGGACAAATATATAATGCATGTTGGGCTTAAAACCTAGATGATGGGTTAATAGGTGCAACAAACCACCATAGCACATGTATACCTATGTAACAAACCTGCATGTTCTGTACATGTATCCCAGAACTTAAAGTAAAATTAAAAAAAAAAAAAGTGGGCAAAGGACATGAACAGACATTTTTCAAAAGAAGACATACATCTGGCCAGCAAGCATACGGAAAAAGCTCAATATCACTGATCATTAGAGAAATGCAAATCAAAACCACAATGAGATATCACCTCACACCAGTCATAATGACTATTAATAAAAAGTCAAAAAATAAAAGATGCTGGAGAGGTTGTGGAGAAAAGGGAACACTTATGCACTCTTGGTGGGAATGTAAATAAGTTCAACCATTGTGGAAAGAAGTGTGGCAGTTCCTCAAAGAACTAAAAACAGAAATACCATTTGACCCAGCAATCCTATTACTGGGTCTATACCCAGAACAATGTAAATAATTCTACTATAAAGACATACATGTGAATGTTCATTGCAGCACTCTTTACAATAGCAATGACAAGGGATCAACCTAAATGCTCATCCATGACAGATTGGATAAGGAAAATGTGTACATATACACCATGGAATGATGTACACTATGTAGCCATAAAAAGGAATAAGAACAAGATTATGTCTTTTATTGGCACATGGATGGAGCTGGAGGCTATTATTCCTATCAAACTAGCACAGGAACAGAAAACTCAATACCGCATATCCTCACTTATAAGTGGGAGCTAAATGAGGAGAACACATGGACTCAAAGAAAGGAACAACAGACACTGGGGCCTACTTGAGGGCGGAGGGTGGCAGGAGGGAGAGCAGCAGAAAAGAATAACTATTGGATACTAGGCTTAGTGCCTGAGTGACAAAATAATCTGGACAACAAACCCCCAAGACACGAGTTTGCCTATATAGCAAATCTGCATATGTTTAAAGTTAAAAAAAATATACTGGTTTTTTTCTATAATTTGTAGCATGTGTTAGCTTTTCAAAATGGATAATTTTTAAAAATTTTCTGTACCCAATTTAATATTTTAAATTGTTCCCTTTTTTTCCCCTGAGGTACCCTCAAACTTTAAGGTTTAGGCCCCATAAAACCTATATATGCCCCTGCCTCTATTACATTTCCCAACCGGAGAAATAACATGTAAATGTCAGTCTTTGCTGGAGTTATTCTGAAAAGATGTATTTAGGACCTCCCTTTTGGAGCCCTTGCCACATAAATGTGAACATATCAAAATGAGCCTCCATGTGTGAAATTTCAATGCTCTGACTGATGGAGCTGCAGTCTGTGTTGCACTTCAACTCCCTTCTCACAAGAGCATTGTTCTCTTTCTCCTTTTCTGCTTATGCAATCCTGCCTCACTCTTCATTACAACTTCCCATGGGGAGCGCCTGATCCAGTGCTTCTGGCTCTCATCACTCTATTTTGCCTTTACCAAGAGATCTCATGCCTCACTCCCAGTCACCTCTGTAAGCTCTTACTACAAAAATTCCAATATTGCTCACTAAACACGTGTTCATACTTCAAACCCCAGTGAATCAGCATCAGCGAATGACACCCTTCTTTCACATTCCAAACTCCTCCTCCATCTGGAATCCTTGCTTCTCTGTAGTCCCTCCTGTGAAGTACTCATGTCATATTCCTGCACCTACCAGACCAAGGAAATCCAGGGAAACCCCATTTTTTCTACTGACTGTCCTAAGAAGGGCAGGAAAAACCCAAAAGTATTTGAACTTGAAATTTCAAGAGTTTGGAATTTCAAGACTAAGCAATGTTCTGTGCAGTCAATTTGATCTGACCCATGGAATCATAAAAAAGAGAAAAAGAGAGCTTACTTATTTTCATTCAACTATAGTCTGGTTTAAATGGTTTTCTATAAGCAAACAGGACACTTAACCACTATTCTCAACATTAATTTTTAGGCAAGTTGTGCTCTTGCATTACAAATACCTGGCTCAATAAGTGACTGTTGAGACACAAACTGTTGATGCATCGAGTAAACAAACTATTTCTTTTCAGTTTGTGAAGCTAAAATTTCCTTCTGTTATTTCTGTAATTGGAGCTGGTTGCTGGGTAAGCCATCACATTACCTATCACCTAGGTGTCACTATGACTAATTATTAAAACGAATCCAAGTGCAAGGTATTTACCAGCCCTATGCCACCTTTATTTGTCTTCAGATATGCAAAGTGGCACTTTACAAGATTAACTTAATTTCCCCAAGAAGGTTCAGAAGCTGAACTTCAAGAAGCATTGCTTCTCCACTGCTGTTGCTTCCTGGGATCATCCATTGTTTTCTGTTTTAAAGTAGCCTTCATCTGAGATTCAGTGTAGCTGCTCAGTGGAAGGTGCAGGCCTGGCCTAGAGCAGGAGTTCTGGAAGGACATAGTACAGCTCCTGCCACATTGCAAGAGTCTCCATTCAAGTCTCCTAAAACCGCCTTATGTCTCTCGAGTTCCTCATGGTCCATTAGTTTTAATTTAAGGATGTAGAACTCAGCCTGTGATAATGCCTAGGCCAGTGTCTCTCGAAGGGTAATGAATCCTCAAACCAGTGCCAGTCCACTAAGTTGTTTCCAGTGTGTAACAAAATAAATACAGAAATTGTAAGCCAGCTGACATTGCTGTGACAACCAAGCATATAGTTAATTAACTGGTTTTATTAAACAGGGAATACAATAGACGCCAGTTATCTGCACGTGTATATTTCAAGAGCCCGATTGATGCCGGAAACTGTCAATAGTATCAAATCCTACTGGTAACAACAGGCCCCTGCCAGCTAGTGTGAGCCACCCTCAGCTCTGTGATGATGTTGATGTAAACCAACCCACTGGGTTGCAAGTCATAGCAAAGCGAACAAGTCATGTCCTAGGCCTCCACACTTACTCCCCACTCACTCACTGACACCCACGGCAACTTCTAATCCCGCAAGCTCCATTCGTGATAAATGCCCTATACAGGTATACCACTTTTAATGTTTTCTACTGTATTTCACTGTACCTTTTCTATGTTTAGATACACAAATACTTACCATTGTGTTATAATGCCTACAGTATTCAGTGTAGTAACATGGTTGGTGCAAAAGTAATTGCGATTTTTGTCATCACTTTTATGGCGAAAACCGCAATTACTTTCGCACCAACTTAATATGTCTATATACAGTCATGTATTGCTTAACAACAGAGATACATTCTGAGGGATGGATTGGTAGGTGATTTCATCTTTGTGAAAACATCATGGTGTGTACTCGCACAAACCTAGATGGTACAGCCTACCACATACCTAGGCTATATGGTATAGGCTATTGCCCTTAGGCTACAACTCTATGTAGCATGTTACTGTCCTGAATACTGCAGACAAATTATAATACAATGGTAAGTATTTGTGTATCTAAACATAGAAAAGGTACCGTGAAATACAGTAGAAAACATTAAAAACGATATACCTGTATAGGGCATTTATCATGAATGCAGCTTGCAGGATTGGAAGTCGCTGTGGGTGAGTCAGTGAGTGGGCAGTGAATGTGAAGGCCTAGGACATTACTTGTTCACTTTTCTATGACTTGCAATCCAGTAGGTTGGTTTACACCAGCATCGCCATAAAGAGGGGAGTAATGCTTTGCACTATAATACTAGGACAGCTATGATGTCACTAGGTGATAGAAATTTTCCAGCTCTATTATTATCTTATGAGTCCACAGCCATAGATATGCTCCATCATTGACCAAAATGTCATTATGCGATACATGACTGGACTGTTTTTTTCCCATTTATACATGTATGTCATGCACTATGATAAAGTGTAATTTATAAATTAGGCACAATAAAAGAAAGTTTATAAAGTTTGTGAAGTTTAATTTATAAATTAGGCACAGTAAAAGATTTAACAGCAATAACTAGTAACTAATAATAAAACAGAACAATTATAATATGCCAGCATTACTACTCTTGGGCTTTGGGGCCATTATTAAGTAAAATACATGAACACAAACTGCAATGCCACTCCAATCGATCTGATCACCAAGCTGGCTACTAGGTGACTGACGGGGCGGACAGGATATATTGTGCAGAGACGCTTGATAGAAAGACAATTCACATCCCAGGCCAGATGGAGTTGGAGGTGAGATTTCATCACACCGCTTAGAGTGGCACACAATTTAAAACTTACTAGTTGCTTATTTCTGGAAATTTCCATTTAATATGTTGGAACTGCAAGTGACCATAGGTAACTGAAATTGCAGAAAGCAAAACTGAGACAAAGGGGGCCTACTTTCGGCAGTTTGGGTGTTATCAAACTCACACAGTGAGCGGCATACTGGTCATATGCAGTAAGATCAGGCATTGGCCTGGAAAAGATCAGAAGTAAAAACATATTTGTTTAAAAGCTAGTTCATAATTCTTCATGAGAGATTGTTTTAGAAGCTTTGGTCTCAGTATTCAGAGTAGGCTGGGAGGCAGCAAAAGTTTAATGATGCAAGTTGGAAAGACCCCGGGACCTCCACAGAGATAATCCTGATTTCTGCGCAGTCTCAGAGTAATTTTTGGCATTACCATACCCTTGTACTCTAAATCCACGTGCCAGGGTTAAGTTGCGCGAAGTCCCAGCTTGGATGACATGCCGCTATAAACTGCTTCTTCAGAGCCTGCGGAGCGCTTTCCTTCTATCCAGCAGCGTAGAAATAACTTGCCGCGTGTACAGCACTGATGTCCAAAAGAAAAGCCACACAGGGACATCTAGTGGCAATGGGAAATCACCGATCTTCTTCAAAAGAGTCAAGAATTTCCAAACCACAAACTGCTTGGGTACTTGGGACTGGTTTACTGACCTTTACCTCGCAACCTAGCAAATTAGTCACTGCCTCTGAAGGCAAACAGGCACACAGGGAACTGAAATAGAGCTGGGTCGCCCTGCCAAAAAGAGCTCACACCTAACAAGCTACTGTATGACCAAAGGAAGCAAAGAGTGAAGGCAGCAGGCAGATTATTCAGGCAAGTGTGCTGAGAAGAGGGTAGATAGGAGACTCTCATTCTATGGGCAATTACTTCAGTACTCTCTTTCTAGTTGGCTGTCAAATAGACTTGACTCTTGAGAGGTAGAAAAGATGCAATGCTCTAGAAGAAACTGTATGTATTAAAAGCAACCCTCCAAACTTGGAGATCTATCAATTAGCATTTGCAGAACTCTTAATGAGAGTTACTTGTGAGCTCCACAGTATCATGCCAAAGACAAATCAAAGTTAGCCACCCAGATAGAGGAAAAAAAAAAAAAAGCCTTTGGAAAAGAGATGGGCTTCTCCTGGACTTTGATGCTAGGACTGAAACTAAAAGAGATACAGTTGCATCAGATTTTCATTGTTTGAAACAGACTCTTTCCCAGGCAGATGTGCAAATAAATTATTCGTAAAGTAAGTCTAAATTTAGCCGGTAAAAATTATAGTGGATTTTACTTGAGAAAAATATTGAAAGTGTATAACCACTGATTTTTGTCATTTCCATGTGTAATAAGATCAAATATTATATACTACAGTTCATGCACACAAATGTAGTTTTAAAGAAACCATGTGATTGATGTAACCTCAGAGTTCTTCCTTCACTTCCAACCTCCCTCCATCTAATGACAAAAAAAATTTTAGACTTGCCCCGTTCACACTCACTAAATCTTTGATTGATTACGATAGTCCATTACAGTGGAACTCGTATTGCACTTCAAACTATTTCTTATAACGGTTTGCAAGATTCTCCTCCTCTCCAAACTAAAATTTGGGCACACTAAGAAGTTTATACTGGGAAGGGGATCTTTAGTTCCAAATTATATGTCTTTCCTGGCTTCTGCTTCTCTGAGCTGTAAATAGTTTCTTCTGGTCTGTCCTATCTAAATACATTCTAGCAAGTCCACGGTGGGTGAAATCCGTGGGCTGTTTTCTCAGCATATCTAGTACCTGATATTATTTCCCCTTTCCCACCCAACTCCTGTTCCTCCTTTGGCCTCTACCGCTACTCTATACTTCCACCTATAGTCTCTGCTGTAACCCCAGCTAGAATTATCCCTCACTACAGGGATCCCTGTGATAGGCCTACTGCTTCTCAGCCATCAGCTGCCTTCTGCATCCCACAAGGAGCATGGCAGAACTCCAGGAAGCTGTGGACGAAAGTAAGTCAAGAGATACTTACGTGTTTTCTCTCTGGACCTCACCCCTACAAACTACCTGATACCGATCTTACTATGCTTTTGAGCATCTCCTGTTGCACTTAGGTGCCCCGTGAGTGGGACTCCTCCCAGAGTTTGGTATAATAAGTGAGATATATTGGTTTTCTAGAGCAATCATACCAAATTACCACAAACTTGGTGGCTTAAAACATACATTTATTATCCCCCATTTCTGGAGGTCAGAAACCTGCAATCAAGATGTTGGCAGGGTTGGTTCTGTCTGGATTCTCCTTCAGGGCATCTGTTCCATGCCTTTCTCCTACCCTCTGGTTGCTTGCAACCCTTGGCATTCCTTGGCTTGGGCTGTGTAACCCCACTCTCTGCGTCTGTCCTCCTGTGGACTTCTCTCTGTGTCTGTTTTCCCTTCTCTTCTCTTATAAATATTTGCCATCGGATTTGGAGCCCAATCTAATCCAGAATAATCTCATCTAGATAACCTTAATTATATCTGCCCAAAGCCCTTTTTCCACAGAAGATCACATTTATAGGTTCCAAGGGTTAGAAGTTGGATACATTTGGGGGGGCAGGAGGACACATTAAATCAATTCCATGGGGCATATCCTTCAATAGGGTCCCTATCTTCTCACAAAGGCCAGAGATGGGTAAGTTCCCTCAGGGGACCCCAGCAGCATCCCAACCCAAGATCCATTCTCTCTGAACCCACTCCTTTTGTACCAGAGGAATTTCTACTTTTTGTCCCTTTTCAATGAAGAATTCCCTGTTGCACCTGTGGTAATTCCTATTTGTGGACTTCTTGAATAGAAAATGCCTCCTCTCCTCTTCCCTTTGGCAATAAAGTCTCAGGGCATAGTGTTAATGAAAAAAACAACAACAATAACAGAAAAAATGCAACAAAATCCTGTACGGATTAAGAAAGAGATGATATCATTTGTAATCATATCTTAAAATAGTGTCTCTATTATACATGTGCGGGCACACACAGAATAGTTTGTTATATTACGATATTGGCCCCACATGGCAACATCTTAACACAAGCTTTAGGAAAGAAACTCGGGGCCAGGCCCCGGTGACTCACGCCTGTAATCCCAGGACTTTGGGAGTCCAAGGCGGACAGATCACCTCAGGTCAGGAGTTCGAGACCAGCCTGACCAACATTAGGAAACCCCATCTCTACTAAAAATACAAAATTAGCCAGGCGTCGTGGCGCATACCTGTAATCCAGCTAATCAAGAGACTGAGGCAGAAGAATCGCTTGGATCCGGGAGGCAGAGTTTGCAGTGAGCTGAGGTCGTGCCATTGCACTCTAGCCTGGACAACAAGAGCGAAACTCCATCTCAAAAAGGAAAAAAAAAAAAAAAGAAAGAAAGAAATTCAGACTTGGAAAAATACGTATACATTTTTACTATGTATAAAAATGTAATCACATGCACCAACTGAAAACAACTCAGAAAAACAAAACTCCGGCTTAGGCATAAAACCTTCCTCTGTGGAGTACAAAGTATTTCAAAAGTATTAGCTCGACAGGCAGCATCTCATTCATGTAAGTTTTCATAAGCTATATTTAGGTCTTGGAGGAATTTGCTCAACTTTACACTCTATGCTTTAACTTTTAATTTTGAACATTTCAAACATAAATAAAAGGAACGAGAACAGTACAATAATTCTCCATGTACCTATTGTGCAGTGTCAACAATTAACAGTTCATGCTAACCTTACTTTATTCTGATGATCTGATGTATATAATATCATCTGATATACAGATATTATATCACCTGTATTTCAGGGGTATTTCTTTAAAAACAGACTCTTTTTTACATCCTCAATGCCACTATCATATATGAAAATATTTAACATATTTCATTAATATTAAATATTCTATCATTGTTCACATTTCCCCAATTGTTTACCATTTTCTACTTTGGTTTTTGAATTAGAATTCACATCGCATCCATACATTGCAACTGAATGCTGACAAATCGCTCAAGTTTCTTTTAATCTCTAAGTTCTCTCTATGTCTCTGCTTTCTTGGTCAATCTCTGCCTGCAAGCTTTTGCAGAAGAAATGGGTTTCTGGTCTTGGAGCATTTTTCTCTGTCTGAATTTCTCTGACTTCATCATGGTCTTTTTTAATCCTTTGCATTTTCTTTAAATTTGTATTCCAAATTAAAGATTCATGGAGATTTTTGTCAGCGTTTTTGTCCAGACAGCTTCATCGATGGTATTGGGTACTTCTCTCAGTAATAACTAATTTCTGATTGTCTTCTTTTTGTGTTGTTATCAGCAATGGATAATCTTTGCTTGAATCCATTAACTCATTAGATGTTGAAAAGATAAATTATTTCTTCAATTATTCACTGGTTTACTTCCACAAAGAAACATTTCTTCTTCATCAGCTATTGGTTATGCTGAGTTAAAGTTTATATAGAAGAGGCAAGATAAATGCTCAGGGTTTGATTCTAAACACTTAAAAAAATATAAGAGTCCTAATATCATTCAAATACTATACATATACATGTGCACACATAAAACACATTTTTATATATGTATAAAGTCTGTGTGTGTACATATAGGTGTGTAGGTGTTGTGTGTGTATGTATCTTACGAGCTCATAGATTTAAATATCTTTCACATCTTGAAATTTATTGGCATGGGAGCATATTCATTAAGTCTTGAGTCCTTTTGACACAACACTAGTTGTATTGAATAGCATCATTATTTTCTAATATGGTAAGTTATATTCCAGGTTCATCTCACATTGCCTACATCTGCTTGCTAATTCCTTTCAGTAGACGTAGATACAAATAATTATCTTTGTTTTGTTTTACATAAAACACATCATCAGTTAACACTAATACTTCTAATTCAAATTCAGGAGTACAGAGTTCCTACTTATTTGATTTGGTATGTGTATCTTCTTTCTGCCATGCGCCAAATCCTAATTTTCAGTGATATTGATATATTTACTCATTTGTTTCATGCCACGCTACACAGATTACAGTCTCAGAATAATATCAACACTACTACCAATAATAATATTACTGAAAAAAATGTTTTTATGTTCTGTTGTCCTGCCGTTTATGTACAGTCAAATTGTTATGTTTTAAGGCCACTTGGGATAGTTCCTCTGCGGAAGGTTATGTCGTCAATAGGTTACGCATTGAGGTTTCTTTGTTTCTTTTTACTTTCAATGTTTAGGCACTGCTCTTTGTGTTTAATTAATCATTATGTGAAATATGTTTTCAAAGTCACGTCTTTAAAACAAGATACTTTAAAAAATCGTTTCTCTTTTCCTTTTATTCTATTGCCTCCTTCCCTCTATAGTTAACTATTTTTTCTAAACTTTATGGTTTGCCTTTTCGTTGATTTTAAAATATAAACACAGTCAGGGTGCAGTGGCTCAGTCCTTCAATTCCAGCATTTCGGGAGGCCAAGGCAGGAGGATCACTTGAAGCCAGAATTTCAAGACCAGCCTGGGTAACATAGCAAGACCCTAACTCTACAAAACATTTGAAAATTATCCAGGCATGGTGGTGCATGCCTGTAGTCCTAGCTACTCACGAGGCTGCAGAGGGAGGATCGCTTGAGCCCAGGAGTTTGAGGTTACAGTGAGCTATGATTGTCCTACTGCACTTCAGCATGGGCAACAGAGTGAGACTTGTCTCTAAAACAAACCAATAATAAATTAAATAAAACATAAGCACAAATACACACTCACACACATACAAGAACATATGTATCCTAAAGTTGATTCCACAGTAACCATAGTAACATACAGAGATTTTTCTAATTCTTTTTAGAATTACATATAATTCTAAATTATATATAATTCTGCATAGTAATCTATTGTATTAATTGTCAGTTTATTTAACCATTCTCTGTTAACGAACATTTGAATTATTTGCAATCGCTTGTTATTGAAAGTGGTGCTTCAATAAATAGCCTGGTTTGCAAGTACTTTCTCTTTTTTTTTTTTTTAATTTTAATTTATTTATTATTATTATACTTTAAGTTGTAGGGTACATGTGCATAACGTGCAGGTTTTTTACATATGTATACATGTGACATGTTGGTGTGTTGCACCCATCAACTCGTCATTTACATCAGGTATAACTCCCAATGCAATCCCTCCCCCCTACCCCCTCCCCATGATAGGCCCCGGTGTGTGATGTT
>NW_012101542.1:354723-384137 GCF_000951045.1 Mandrillus leucophaeus | reverse complement strand
TGAATGAACAAAGTGACACATGGGTCATCTTAGGTATGGTGTATTTTTGTAGATTGCCATTCTCTGTCCTACTACATGAAAGTTGGATTCAGCCTTCAGTAAAGCTTTTAGAAACATACATATAAAGTGAGTATATCTGCATGAAATAGCCCCTTTAGGAAGTTGGAAAAATTTTTTTAGAGGGCAAGTATGGCTTACAAGTAAAAAGGATCCCAGGGTGGGTGGAAACAGATAAAGATTTGTTCTAACCATTAGGACAGGATGTGATATGGCATAGCTGTCAAGGCCAGATTCTCCCTCTGTAAGACCTCTAGTAAGTATAAATTTAACTCAGAATTCATCTCTAATAACACAGCCACAGTCACAATGACATAACGGAGTGCTTTACTGAAAAGGTTGACAAATGAAAAGAGATCTAAAACCCAACAAATCTTTCAGTTAAAAGGTTACTTTTTCTTGGAAACAGAATATAGTACCACCAAGTTATAAAAATGCAAAAAACAGTTTATATGAACTTTCTGACTTTCGACAATGTCATTGTTTAAGAATGTAACTAAATTACTTTTGAGGTATTTCATAATACATGTTGGGTATTTAAAAAGTAAAAAAAAAATACATGAATTCAGTAATGACTCAAATATTTTCTATTTAGTCTGATAAATTGGCAATTAAAATAACTACACTTTATTCATAAAATATCCAAGATAAAATATAAAATAACCAACCATTTAATAGTAACATGCTTACAGTTTCTCAAAGCTGAATGTGACAAATGTACTTCAGTAAAATGTATTTAACATTGGACTTAGCTATATTCTAATTCTAAACTTACTTTTTTGGGGTGTGGAGGGGTGGAGTCTTCTATATTGCCCACGCTGGTCTTGAACTCCTGGGCTCAAGCGATCCGCCCACCTCAGCCTCCCAAGTAGCTGGGATTAAAGGTGAACACCACCACACTCGGATTAAACTTACTTCTATATGAAAAATAACCAGACTAACTTTTAGGGACTAGTGGTTCCACCAATTCAATTTTAAGACTACTAACAGAATTTTATAAACACCTATGATGTTACAGCATACGTAAGAAAAATATTTTTTAAAGTTTTAGTAATTCAAACCAAAACCTGCTGTACGTTAAAAAAAAAATTCACTTAAAAATTAGTTGGAAAAAAATACACTTAACACTAGAGTACCGTTCTGAAGAAAAAACTTTTTATGACTTCAATGACATGTTATTTTTAAGCAGCAGCGGAAGTCTTAAACACCTTTATATGCTTCGAAATACTGTTGATGATCTGATTTTCAATACTGTAATAGGTGCCATTAAAGAGACCATTGTTCTTTGAATCAGTCTCTGTGTTGCTGTTGGAAACACAGTAAGGCAGAAGCACTGGAATCATGGAGGCAAGTTACTGAAACACTGTGATACTGAAATACTGCTGGCTTCTGGAAGAATCTTCTGACATGTGGAATTAGACATCTGAAGAATCGCTCCAATCAGTCACAGTTACTAAGCTGCTTTTTAATGTGCTTGATTCATTTTCTTGAAGTCCTGTAAGTGGCGGGGAAAGGCAGGAGAAGAGAAGGCCTCAACGGTTAAACAAGCACATTGTCAAGTCTATAAAAATCCATAATTTCATATTGTCATTAATCACTCAGTGTCTAAATGTGTTCATGAATCCTCATCTCCCAACCCCCATGAGCTATGTATAGGATGCCACTTTAAAATCCAACCATGAATTGGTCGCATCTCTAGGATACACTCACAGGACCCTTGGATGCAAGCTTCCACCCTGCAGCCTACAAACAGCAGGGGCCACATCCTGCTTCCCACTCCTTCCCCAGCATTCAGCTCAGGGCCTGGATGTTGAAGGTGCTCAGTACATTTGTGTTGTAGTTACTGACTATGAGTGAATAGACGGTAAAGAAAGATGAAATTAGCAAGCCAAGTAGGGATTAAGTATTAAAAAACAGATTTTCTAGGGTAGATAGGCTTAACAATGAAGTCAATTTTAAAATGCCATGATTTTGAGCCACTGAAATAGAGTGCAGAGAATTCCACTCAAGTTTGACTGTAGAAATGGGTTCCTGCAGGGGCACAGGTTTATGATGTTGGAGTAAAGAGACAGGAGATTTCCTTAGGGCATCCTCTTGGCCATGTAAAGAGTCACTGTAATGCAAACAGGGTCTCCTGGTTTTCAATAATTAGAGTTGACGCTTAGACAGCACAGATAACTGATGCCAGTTATGCAACAGCTATGTTATAACTGGACAATGTGAGAGAAAAGGTATCGTGAAGGACAGAGGCAGCAACAGCTTATCTTACAAAGGGGCGAGAGGCTGCTGAAAATTAAAAGAGCAAGGGTGGAGATGTGCAGGTATTAATTTAAAATTACAGGCTGGGTGCAGTGGCTCACATCTGTAATCCCAACAGTTTGGGAGGCTGGAGCGGGAGGATCATTTGAGCCCAGGAGTTTGAGACCAGCCTGGGCAACCTGGTGAGACCCCCATCTCTAATTAAAAACAAAAAAAGTAATAAAATTATACGTAGGAGTACAAAAACAGTGAAGAAGGCATGAGAGGTGCGGTGGGTGGTGAAAATAAGCCAAGTCCTCATCTGTCTTTGCAGGACATCAACAGTTAATATCTAAAGTCGATGAATCAACAGAGTGGTTTAAGGCCGTTACTAAGAGGTACAGAGGTACCACTAATGAAGGTGGTGCGATGGCAAAGAGAAGCCTTCTGAACTACTCAGCTTTCAACATGTGCAAGAATTACTTTGACAAAATATTAAAATTTTCTAATTTAAAAAACTTTACTGAGTTATTAGGCTTATCTAGGCTCTAGATTGGGGTATATGAAAATCATTTCAAGTAATTATCTCATAGTATTTCATCCTACTGACTACAATGCTACAAGAGAAACCTCCTTTGGGAGAAAATGAAGAAAAATATTTAATAGGGAAACAGACTAATACAGAAAAATTGCCAGAAGAGTGGTCTCATTCGGGTATATGATCAGAAATTTTAATTCCTAAAAGGCATCTTCATGAAGAGAATATGGGTATAGACATTTTCAAAAATAATATAAAAGCCAGGCATTGTGGAGAACATCTGTAGTCACAGCTACTCAGGAGGCTGAGGCAGGAGGATTGCTTGAGCCCAGGAGTTTGCATCCAGCCTAGGCAACATACTGAGACCCCATAGCCTAAAAAAAAAAAAAAAAAAAAAAAAAATTTTTTTTTTTGAGACAGAGTCCCACTCTTTTGCTAGGTTGCAGTGCAGTGGCGTGATCTCAGCTCACTGCAACCTCCGCTTCCCAGGTTCAAGTGATTCACCTGCCTCAGCCTCCCGAGTAGCTGGGACTACAGGTGCACACCACCACGCCCAACTAATTTTTGTATTTTTTGTAGAGATGGGGTTTCACCATGTTGGCCAGGATGGTCTCGATCTCTTGACCTCGTGATCTGCCCGCCTCGGCCTCCCAAAGTGCTGGGATTACAGGCGTGAGCCACTGCACCCAAACAAACAAAAAAAAAATGTAAAGAATACAAACAATTTGGGGGCTACGAGTGGTGGCCCGTGCCTGTAATCCCAGCACTCTGGGAGGCCGAAGTGGGAGGACTGCCTCAGTTACTAGGGAGGCTGAGGTGGGAGGGCTGCTTGAGCCTAGAAGGTTAAGGCTGCAGTAAGCCATGACAGCACCATTGTACTCCAGCCTGGGTGACAATAACACCCTGTTTCAAAAAATAAAAATAAAAATAAATTTAAAAATTTAAAGACTAAAGATTAGTCCTATAATTAAATAAAAATAACAATATATATGAATCAGTAAGTTATACATATCCACTCCTTATTTAAATAACATAAAGCACTGACAGCTTTCTTTCTTGTCTGATGATATACTAGCATAAGTTAATTAGGTATTTATAAAGATGAAACACAACTAATAAGAAAATGGACTGAGCTTGTATAGTGGGGAAAGCAGCGAACCTTCTCCCTTTGGCCCCTTAGGATTAAATGCGCCCCAGGCATTTAGCACATGAGCAAAATGTGGCTCATTTTTCACAGGTGGAGGTTCCTTCTGTTCTTTTCCAGATTTTTTTCCCAAAGATATCTCCTCCTCTAGGGATGATATGTCCCAGTCTTCATCCTCCACATCTGCACACTAAAAGAAAGGAATGGAGAATAATTAATATTTCTTTAAAAAAAACAAAAACCGGTGCCCCTCAATCATTTCATTGGTTAGACTGAGCATCTAACATTGAACCATAAGGAAAGAAGTGGGGAACTATTAATACTTCCAAATCTAGTCATTACTGCAGGGCAATGAAATGGATTTGGAAGTTGGTATTCTGAAATCTGAATCATCTATTTTTCATTTCTGCCATGGAAATATATGTTTCCTACTCTACTAATCATGAATGTAGAAAATTCCAGAAATACTACACTGTAGGGGTATGAAACTCTAAAAGGCAGGGTGCTCTCGAGTAGGAGTGAGGTCTGCTCTCGCTTCTTACCTCTGTGATAATAATGACATCTAACTACCGGCACATCACACCAAGGCCTGGAGAAATAGCCCCCAACCGGAAGGTGCACACAGTTCTAGCATGTCCTTCCTAAAGAAAGATGCTTTTGCACTCTCTTGAATGACACAGGACTTTCTGTCATTTTTGGCTTGTGTAACACAAATAGAATTAACTAATAAAAGTAATCTGACAAAATGCCCTGGACTGGAAGACCAGTTAACACAGATGATTCACTGCTGTGCCCAGAAATACAATGGGAGAGCTCCATCCACAGAAACACTTCTGGCATCTTGGCTGTTAGAACCGCTGGGAAAATGTTTGGGCTTCTTCTCTAATGCAGACAGAGGAGCTTGAGCTCCACCCTCACTTCAGCTCCCAAGTGGGGCTAAACCCTTAAAAGTCCCTAAGATCTCATGTGAGGGTAGTGGAGAAGATCTGAAGGGCCCTGATTCTGGTCAGTCACAAATTTCTTTGTACAAATCATTTGATATCTGCAAGTATCAAATAATACATGTGACAGGATTTTGAAAACCTGTAAAGTGTGATGCTTATTATGTATTGTTGCAGTTATCACACCAATATCCTTGACTGTCTATGGAATGGAAAGAAATGCAATACTGAGAACAAGAAAGGTGAAAATCTCAGCCTCTACTATACCAGCTAACTATCTGTTTTATATTTCACTACAAAAAGTGTGACCATTAAGGTGTTGTCAAAAGACAAATAAATGTATATCTAGAAAGTAAAAGTGATTTCACCTTTAGTTCTTGTAATTCTTCTTTTTTGATAAACATCTCAGGAACATTAGTTCCACCAACTGGTTTATTCACATTTTTGCGATGTGAAAACATCTTTTCAACTTTTTCAGTAGGTGTTTTAATGGTGGCTCCTATAAGATCAATAAAAATTAGGCAAGTGAAGTATTTAAAAATTTCATCTATCTTCAATTCCAAAATAACCTTACAGGAAACTTTGAGAGAGTCTAAGCTTTGGAAATAATTATGTATTACTTCCAAGTCAGTTGATGTACTTTGGGGTTAAAAAATTAAACACATAATCCTTAAAATAATCATAATCCTTGAGACTATGAGCTATAAAGTTTTCATTTTATTTAATTAATTTAAAAAAATAGAGACGAGGTCTTGCTATGTTGCCTAGGCTGGTCTTGAACTCCCGGGTTCAAGCAATCCTCCTGCCTCGGCCTCCCAAAGTGCTGGGATTACAGGTGATAGCGACTGTGCCTGGCCTAAAGTTTTCATTTTAAATCAAAGAAAGATGATCTCATTCAAGTGTGTGGTCAGAAATTAATTTCAGTGAGATAACCTGCATGAATGGAATATTCATAAGGGTATTTACAAAAACAATATGAATTTTTAAATGAATTCATTATATTTTATCTCATTACACAAATACATGGTATATACACATTATATACAATACAAATTACATCCAAAATATATTAAATATAACAAATTACATACAATATATTAAATATAATAAATTACATCTGATATGTTTAAAATATATAATTTTAAAATTGCATTAAGTAGAATTTTTTAAAAAAATAATGACCCATCAGCTCTACTTCTCTTCAGCAAATATTTGCAGTGACAGGCTAAGATCTTTCTTCCTTTAGTATTACTCCAGCTCCAAGAGGCAGCACAGTGTATTAGAACAGCCATTCTCATAGTCACCCAGTGTCCTGGGTTGAATTGTGTCCCTCTAAATTCACATGTTGAATTTCTAACCCCCATTCCTTAGAATGTGACCTTATTTGGAGGCAGTGTCTTTGCAAAGGAAATCAAGGTAAAGTGAGGTCATTAGGATGGGCCCTAATCCAATGTCCTTATACAAACGAGACATCTGGACAGAGATGCACACAGAGGGAAGATGATGTGAGGATGCACAGGGAGAAGACAAGTCAAGGACAGAGACGCGGAACAGACCCTCCCTGGCAGCCCTCACAGGAACCAACAGTGCCTACACCTTGCTGTTGTACTTCCAGCCTCCAGAACTGTGAGGCAATAAGGTTGTGTTCCTTAAGCCACCCAGTTTATGCTACTGTTATAGCAGCCCTAGCAAACTAATATACCAGGTATCATTCCCAACTCCTTCCTCTCCTTCAACTGGAAAGTGCTAAGCCCTGCCCATTTTCCGTGGGCGCCTTTGGGATCCGCTGCATCCGTTTCTTGCGCACCCTCCCAGAGCTCAGACTCCCAATGCTCGGTACACCCGGGTGAGGGCCACCGTCCTAAATAAAGTTTCCAGAGAGTTTTCCAAGGTAACAGCTCACCTGTGGGCTTGGGAGAATCATCAGTGTCCTCGATCTCGCTTCCCTCGGTCCCGTCCGCGTCACTTTTCACTGCGTTCTTCCCGAAGCTGCCTTTGTTTTGCGATGGCGGCACAGGAAGTGGGCCTGGGGATGCGTATGCCCGGATGAGGTCGTCGTCCTCCTGCTCCTCCTCTGAACTAAAGGGAGGGGTCCTACACAAATCAACACCGAGACAGGAGCGCTGTTTTCGTAACGCTTCAGGATTTATGATATTAAAAGATATGCCTCTTAAAGTGGTGGCACCTTTCTCAGGTAATTCCCAGTGGGCACAAGTGCCTTTGGGGTTATGACCAAGATGGCGGCAAGGCCAGAGGTTATACCCATGACTGAAGCATCCTCCCACGGCCAGATCTCTGCCAGCAACGGGGCATGTTTATCAAAATGGGCTGAAGCTGGGGCCTGTCTCCTCTAAACCCAAATGTGTATATTCTTAATAATTTTGGTTTTCATACACCTAAGAAAAACATTTCCTCAGTATAACCACTCATCTTTTAAAATTGTGTCATTACTTACAGTTTCTTTATACTGCACTTTATTGCAAAGAGCTTTTACATACACAATCTCATTTGTATCATCACATGAATTATTACCCCAATTTTAAAGTGAAATAGAAGTTCAAAGCAGTGTTCGTTCATTTAAATAATATTTATTGGGCACCTAAATTCCAGACAATGTGTCAGTCTTGTACATGTTGATTCATTCACACCACATCCCAAGAAATAATGCTCTTCCCATGAGATTATGTATAAGAAAAGTGCTTTTGAAGGGTGAATCATTGTTTATTGTCTCTAATACACAGTACCTCAATGAAGAGAGATTTATGTCATCAATATCTCCAGAATAAGGCAATGATGATTAAATTATTCATGATCAAATTAGTCTTACTCATAATTAGTAACAATATACCTACAATTTATTGAGTATCCACAAGTGCCAAGCACTGAGCCAAGCCCTCTTCATACATTCCCATTTAATTTGTAGAACTCTCGTGAAAAAGGCAGCATTATTCCATATTGCAGATAAGGAAATTGGGACTTAAAACATCCCATATTACAGATAAGAAAACAAGCTTAAAACAGTAATCAACTAAATCAGTAGCACACAGGTGATGAGCAATTGAGCTAGGGTTTTTAGTATCCTAAGAGAATCTAAGAGAGGAAGAGCTACTAGGGTCATTATTAACTTCCACAAAAAACTGGAACACGAAATTATTACATTTAAAACAAAGTTACACTGTCACAGGTCTAGGCATAAAAACTCAACATCAGCCATTTAATTTAAATGTACTTATTGAGAAATTACTCAACATTGTCAGGGGGTGGATATAAGAATGACTCAGGTGTCTCTCTTCTTAATGGAATCCACAATGTGGTTAAGGGCTATTGACTTATGTACTAACTGATAAAGACAGAAAGACATGTCACAAATAACATATCACAAAGGGATAAATTATGATAGTAAATAATTATGGCTTCATTCAACCATAATGAGCATACTACTTTAAAATGAAAGGAATGTTCAGTGAAAATAATTTTTAAAATGACCCTCCCATCCCCATCAGTACTCACGTAATAGTTGAAGACTTTCTGGGAAAATGATCTTCCATGATGTTTTTCTTAATTCTAAAAAACAACAGAAAAATATTTTTAAATTGCAGAAGTTAATAATATAATTTCAGATACATTTCTATGGAACTGGTGACTTTTGCTTTTGACATATACTAATGAGGAAGAGCAGCAACAAAAGTCACCAACTGTCAACAAGAGACTGGTAGGAATTACAAGTGTGATTCTCTGTTGGACCAAACACTGTTATGGACTCAATATCTGTGTCCCCCCCGCCCCAAATACATATGTTGAAGACCTAACCCACAGTATGATGGTATCTGGTGGGCCTTTGGGAGGTGATTAAGTTTAGATGAGGTCATTGAAGATGGGGGCCCCCATGATGGGATTGGTGCCTTATAAGAGGAAGTGAGGCCAAAGCTCGCTGTATCTCCACCATCTGAAGGTATGGCAAGAAGGCAGTCGTCTGCAAGGCAGAGAGCCTTCACCAGAACCTGACTATACTGGTATCCTGATCTTGGACTTTCAGCCTCCAAAATGGGAATATAAGACATTTCTGTGAAGCCACCCACTCTATGGTATTTTGTTAAAGCAGCCTGAGCTAAGACAAACATTGATAAAATAAATCTGAGGGCTGAAATACTCACTTTGAAACAGATGTCCTATCAGTAGAAACAGCTTTTTGTCTAATCAGTTGTCTGTTTTTGGGAGGAAGTTGTATCATTTTGGGTACTTCTCCAGTTGAAAGGGTATCCATTTGAGAAACACTGTACTTATCTGGAATATAGTGTCATTCATGAGTCTCCATTGCCTTTATGGTCAGTAAGTGAAAAGCAAAGGTAAACAGTGTAATACACCCTATGCTGCTGTGGAAATGAACAATCCCATCTCTAGGGTTTAAAGCCAGAGTCTAGGGTTGTTGTTTTGTTTTTACTGTAAAAACAAAACCCAAGACCCAGCATTTAATAGTACAAACAGTAAGAGAGTTGTCAATGAAGTGGCAAAGTTTGTTAACCATTTAAAATTATAATAATTTAATGATATCTTGTGGTGAAAAAAAGAAGAAAAAAGAAAAAGTTGTTAAATTAAGCTCCCATTTGCAGTAGGTAACAAGCTTACCTGAAGATAGTAGTGCTTTCTCCTCAATTTTACAGCTGACTTGATGTTCAAGGAATTCTCGAATTTGATGAAAGTTAGGTATTTCTCTTTCTTGTTTATGTCTTTCTGATTCCACACTTTTTAGTACTCTATGCAATTGATCACTTGAAATGCCATGTACATCCTGAAAGAATAAGATGTTAAGTTGGCCAATTATCCTGGGAGGTTTCATTTCATGGGGATATATCAGCATTAACTATGCCAACATTTCAATCCATCCTTACAGGACTCCAGCTGTGTGTAGAGGGTGAGGGTGCCCCAACAAGTAACACACTGTCCTGGCCCCAAAGAGGCCATGAGTTCAGTTGGGCACATAAGGCATGCATATGTTTATGATTGGCCGACCAACGAGGCTATGTGTCATAAGAACCCAATGAGTCTACAAAGGCTAGAAGAATTCCAGGGAGAGAGGCCATCGAAGGCCCCAGTGGCCAGAGAAGCCTGAAAGGGAAGGCTGAGCTGTGGCGTGAAGGACAGGTGGAGTCAAACAAGTTAAAACAAGGAGAAATTTCCAGATGGGTAGGCATGGAGTACGGACACCTGTGAGAAAGGAAGGTGTTGAGGCAGAAACAGGCAAGGCACATCCCACAGGTTAATGCTTACAAAGACCTGGGTGATGAAACCAGCAGAAGAGACTAAATGCCATCCCAAAAGGCTGAAAGGTTATTCTACAAGGAACAATAGGTCATCAGAGCATCAGAGGTGACTTTCTTTCTCTCTTTATTTTTATTTATTTATTTATTTATTTATTTTTGAGACAGAGTCTGGCCCTATCACCCAGGCTGGAGTGCAACGGCACGATCTCGGCTCATTGCAACCTCCGCCTCCCGGATTCAAATGATTCTCCTGCCTCAGCCTCCCTAGTAGCTGGGATTACAGGCACCCACCACCACACTCAGCTAATTTTTGTATTTTTAGTAGAGATGGGGTTTCACCGTGTTGGCCAGGCTGGTCTCAAACTCCAGACCTCGTGATCCACCTGCCTTGGCCTCCCAAAGTGCTGGGATTACAGGCGTGAGCCACCGCACCCGGCTAGAGGTGACTTTTAACTATGCAAATAGCATAATTAAAGAGACAATATGAGAAAAGTCATCTGGATTTGATGAGAATCTGGACAGAAGAAAACTAGTTAAAGGGATATTTGTTGAATAACAGTGTCTCACACACACACAGCTACCTATCATCTTTGTCCCCATACCCCTTGCTTCCCTCAGCCTTCCCAGTCCCAGGTACTGGCCCTACCACCCACCCAGTTGCCCAGGACAGAAATCTGCATCATCAGATTAAGTACCACCTCCAAGAAGAAGTTTTCTCTGACCTCAGTTATTCAATCAACCCCCTCCTCTACTTTTCCTTTATTTCACTTCATACAATCTAAATTAGAGATCTCCCATTTGTCTGGACAATCATTTGTTTTATGCCTATCTTCCTATACCATGTAGCTGGAGGATAAGGCCTAATACTGTACAAATGTCAATCTTTCCCACTTAATATACAAAACTGGAAACAATTTCAATCAGAATCCCAACAAGCATTATTCTGGGAGTTGAAAAGTTATTCCTAAAGTTCATTGGAAAACAAAACATGGAAGAACTACCAGTAAATTTTTGAAATAAGAAGACTAATGAAGAAGGCATGGCCTATAAAAGATACTAAAACACAGGACAAAGCCACTACAATTAAATTAGTATGGTGTGGGAAAGGAACACACAAAAACCAAGGTAAAACAGTTGAAAGTCCAAAAACAAATCCAAATATATATAGGGATTTCCTATATATATTTTGTCATTTAAAATGACAAAACTGTCCTTTTAAATAAATGGAGAAACAATGGATTATACAACAAATGATATTGGGACACCTGATCCAACTGGAAATTAAGTTAGCTCTCCAAATCACTGTTTCAAAACCTAATTCTTAAAGCCCAGATAGACAAAAACAAAATAAGGCAAAACAAAACAAACAAAAAACTAGGAAAACCTCTCCAAGCATTAGGAAAAAAAAAGAAAGTTTTAATAATCTTAGGATAAAAGAAAATGTCCCAATTAAAATTAAAACCCAAAAAGCCACTTGCAAACAATCAATATGGAAAACTACAGTTTCAAGAAACAATCTGTGTAGGATGAATGTCTTTGATTTCCACTGCCCAAAGGGTGGTCAAAACCCACCTAAAAAGGGTCTATGTGCAAATTTAAAAAGACTGAGTTGATGAAAGATGTGGAGCAACTAAACTCTCAAACACTGTTGGGGACAGTGTGAGTTGGTACAAAGACTTTGGAAAACTATTTGACAACACCTACTATACTAAACATATGCCTACCCTTTGACCCAGCAATTTCATCCCTAGATATATATTCAAGAAAAACAAATGCCCGTGTTCACCAAAAGACACGTACAAGAATTAACAGCCAAGAAGAGCCCCAAAATAAAAACACAAATGTCCATCAGCAGGGAAGAGATAAACTGCAGTATAGTCACACAATAGAATGCTATAAGGCAATAAATAAAGAACAAACTACTGCTACATGAAAGAACAGGTATGAATCATATACATAAAATCATAAGCAAAAGAAGATATAAAATATTACACGGTGTATGACTCCACTTTTGTGAGGTTCAAGAATAAGCAAAACTAAGTCAGAATACCCTTTCTCTCCAACTGGGAAGTAGGGGGTGATATTGACAGGAGAAGGTAAAGAGAGTCTTCCAGAGTGTTGGAAATGTTCGATCTCATCATTTGGGTGCTGGTTATAGATCGTACACACACATCCATGTAAATACAAATCTGCCTATATACATAAAAGTATACAAACATGTATATCCACAAATATAGCCACATACACATACATCTGAAAACATACATAATCATCTATATACATACATATACACAAATGTATATACACATATAATATACATAAATGTGTATACACATACACAGATATCTGCATATATACGGATACATACATGTATATATACATATCTACATATACACATACACACTATACACATCCACGTGTGTGCCCATGCATGCGTATGTGCTCACAAGCTTTGCATATGTGTGTATATATGCATATTTAGATGCACTTTTTTATATACATATAAACTAATGAAGTTCAATTAAGGTTTGTGTCTTTTATGTATGTCAATAAAAATAGAAAAAGCAAAAAGAATCTATATGATAGGATATACCAAAATTATTCAATCTGGCAACAATATGAAACCGTATCCATTCATCCATTCATTCAACATGTATTAATGAAGTGCTGGTTTTGTAATAGGCAATGATTTGAGGTTAATATCAGAATGTAAGCAGCACTGTGACTGCATAGATACAAACCCTGGCTCCTTCATTACTAGCTGTGTGACGTTAATCAAGTTACTTACCTTTTCTGTAAACTGTCAAGATACTAATGTCATTTATTTCAGAGATTTGTTCCTATGTTTAAATGAGTTAATATTTGTTAAGTTCTTAGAAGTGTGCCAGCCATACAGTGAATGCTATTCAAGTGTTTGATAAATAAAGTAGGTCACATTAGCCTCTGGTCTCCAAACACAGACAGAATTGATGTGCTTTCTTCTCTTCTCTGATCATTTCTAATTTAGAAAACAAAATATAGCAAAACTAACAAATATTCCAAAAATGAATGAACATACTGCATTAATCCCCAAGGTTTCCAGTTTCTCCATCAAGTTCTGCTCCACCATTGTTCTTAGTCCCTTAGTGAGGGAGGAGTTACTCTTCAAAGCTTTCCTTAAATGCATTTTGTTGTTATTTAATTTCTGTTCATTTTCTCTTCCTGAAATAAGGTTTTAAAAATGTGTTAAAAAATGAATTAAGCAAATACATCAAATCTCTAAGCAGAAAATGACAAAGTACAGCTTTTAAGCAGCAAGTATTTGTGATGTTTTAAAACTTTTGGATATTTTAGTCACTCAGCACAATACAGAATGCTTAAGTTACGTAGCTTTTAAAACTATTTTATGTCTACTTTAAAACTTCAGTATTTTTAAAGACTCTGGATCACTTAATCAGATGACAACTATAGATATATATGTATCTACAGAAGCATGATGAAAAAAATTATTTAGGAGTTTAATGTTTTATCACTAGAATTATATCACTATCTCCTGAAAAATTCATCTCTAAGCTCACTCTGTTAGAATTTACGTATCATCTTATGAAGAAAAAGCCGAATTTACTTTAAATAATTAAAAATTTTTGGCCATCTCAGTGGCTCACACCTGTAATCCCAGCACTTTCAGAGGCTAAGGTGAGTGGCTCACTTGGACCCAGGAGTTTGAGATTAGCCTGAGCAACATAGTGAGGCCCCATTTCAATTTATTTTAAATTAAAAAAAAACACTTCTTCAAAGTTTTTTAGTTTACTAGAAGCTAAGTACATATAAAACTTCAAGATGTGAAAATCATTATCCCCCTCAAAATATTTACCAAAATGAAAAAGGATAACAAAAGTATTAGCAAAAGTGTATTTTGTTTAAAACAACCTGTAATTAAAAACAAAGAAACCAAAACCAACAGGACATACTCTCCTCACTTCCATCCCTACCCCTTTTGTATTCCCCACTAAAAAAAAAAAATGTCAAGTTCAAAAGAGTTTGGAGAAGAATGATGGCATGACCTTTAAAAATCTGAGTCCTTATGTACAAAGGAACTAAAGACTCGATTAAAGAGATGCGATGTTTGGCAGTTCAGACCCTTACTGACTGTCCAAAGCCTGATCTGGGAGAAATGTGACAACTATACTACCATTTTGGAGCCTAATCTCCTAGCAGGGGCATTTTGCCCACCAAAGGATGGCATCAAATGCCATTTCCTAGGTGTAGGGCTCCAGGCCGCCTGAGAGACTCTCCCTTCGCTGCTACCCCACCCATCTGAGTGGATGGGATTCTTAATACCCATAGTACTTGGATTTGCAGATCTTGAACAAAATGTCTTTTTGTTTAAGAGGTTTTCTAAACACCAGTTCAATTCCCACATTAAAAAATATTTCTATTACATAAATAGATGGTTTTACTGAAAGCAAAATTAGATTACTTTTTTGTACATTAAATAGAAGAAAAAAACCCTGCACAAAAATACTATTCTATGTTTTGCCATTGCAGCTTGCTAAGCTGAAGTGATAAAACTGCATATAATTATATATTAAAAGTCAGAACTAATCTTAAATTGTAGTCTCAGCAATCATGCTGCTGTTTAACCACCAATGTTTACAAATATTCTGAAACCACCAAAAAAAGCACTTCTACAAAATCATAGCTGCAGCCACTACGTCGCTGGCTTTGGCTTTTAGGTGGCCATCAAGTGTGCAACTGTCTAAGGCCAAAAATAAAAAGAGGCACCAAGAGACAGCCTGGAAGTCTTGGTGCCACCATTGAAATAGACATACCCCCTACCCCAATTATGCAAATAATCTTTTGGCCAATATCTCAGATAATGAAGGACATATACAGAAGCATCGCCCAAAAAGAGGCTCTGGGCCCAGTTTCCTCTGGGACTTGGGGCCACATACAGGGGCAAGCAATGCCTGGAATGACTTGGCCGCAGTTAGAAGAGCTGTAAAGCCTTTGCTGTTAGTTGTTGAATTCCTTTGCCGATGTGTCTCTGATCACCCTCAACTCTGATGACAGGTTCATTTTGATGACTGAGTTTCCCCAAACTACTGCAGATTAAGCATTTCCCTCTATCCTCAAATTCACCTTATATACTGGTGCTTGCTTTGGGAAATCATTTATGAATAATTACAGCACCCTTGGTAAAGATTCTTACAAGGCTGGGACTGGCCAATGGAAGCAAGAGAAAGAATGTAGAGTAGGCAGGGAAAAATAAAGTTTTTATGTAGAAGTGGAATTAATCACTTGAAAATCAACCACAGCTGAAGATTTTAGTTAAAGCACATATTGCTCACCAAGACCAAGGCAAAACTTTCTAAAGACTAGCATTTCCTTCCAATACAAATTTTCAAACACAAGCAAGCAGATGGCCAGGCTAATGCACAACAGTCCATACATGGGATCAGTTTTATCAGACACACAACATCCCATTTATGGTAAACAAATAATTGTAGCATGAAGCAAATGATTTTTAAAAATCCTTGAATTTCTGAGTTGGAAAGGACTTTATCTACCACCTAGTAATGATAGATTTTTCACATGAGGATGCTAGAAACAGCAGTACAGTAACTTCCCCAAAGGTCATCCAGATGGTCCTGTAGAGGCCACATCAGCTTCCCTTTCTCCATTTGCTCTCTGCAGTAAACTATGGACAGTAGAAAACCTGGATGTTGTCACTAATTAAACTCAACAATCTGAAGCAGGCTCTTAATCCCCCTATGTTTTCTTTCTGGAAAATAAAATGGCCTCTAAGATCCCTTCTGGCCCTCACATTCTAGCATCTATAAAACAGCAAGATCAAATATGCCTCTGCTCAAAAAGCAGGTACACAGAAATATGCGTGTGTGAGTTACTTTTTAGTAAAGGCCACAGTGTTTTTGCAAATCACTGCCAAAATTGAGCTTCGCAAGCACTTATCTGCAAAATGTTAGCACAAGCTGAGGAATTTATTGATGGCAATTAATCTGCTGCCAGTATGTTAACTCCACAGAGGTGCTAGAAGGAGGCAGTCACTGGTTTCTGCAGCGGTGCACGTGGACCCTGAGGTATTTTCCGTGGTCCTCAGCACTCTCCTATCTACTGCCAGAACTGTACACATGGAGCATGGCAAGGGTTATTTTCTTTTCCAGTCCAGCCCCCTAAATGTGGCAGCAACCAATGGTGGTGTTTGCTGTCAGTGATTCCAAGCTACCCTCTTACATTGACTGGAAGAACTCTAAAAGCACAGGCAGAGGGATGCCGCAACTGAAACCTGGAACTGGAAGTTGGAAGACCACTCTGGGTGATGGTGGACAATCATGATTCCTATAGGAACCCTCACTAGTCATTTTTTAAATGAGTGAACTACATGACCTGAAGTTCCAGTTTTGAAATTACGAGACCTTTTCTATGAACCTCCTGACATGTTTCACAGATTCTTCAAAGAATACGGGATTGTATGTCTTGGACATCAGTAAATGATATGTATGTGGGAGAAAGGAAGCATGTTACTTGCAAGCAAAATGATGTGTCATTATTCAGAACTCAAATAGGGTAAGATTTGTTCATCCCGTTTCTTGGAAACCAACAGGATTGGTTGAAAATCACTTAAAGACAGTATTTTTAAAGCACTGTTTCTCTTCAACTTTATAGGGCTCAGAAGCTCAAATGCCTACATAAAGCAAAGAAGGCAACGTGGGGCAAAAGAGTTGAGGGGGATTATGGCAAACCGGAAGTTGCTTCCACAGTCGGCAGTGGCGGCTCAGCCCTGCTAAATGTTGCTCAGTAGACCATGACCCAGGGTTTCCAGGGTATTGTATTGTGGCATGAAGCCAATAATTTAAAAAACAACAACAACAACCAGAATTTCTGAGTTGGAAGGGACTTTATCACGTAGCGATAGATAATTAAATTGTGTAGATTGCACTACAATTAAATATTGGCAACCGATCATAAAATATTTGCCAACACTGCAGCTTGAGTAAATCAGCGTCTGTGGAATCGATTTAGCCTGCAGGATCTCGTTTGATGCCTGGGTTGTGGCCATCTTTAAGGTGCTGGAAGTATCTGGGAATGACCCACCCCAATTTATTTGCTTAACAATGGAACAAGGCTGAGGATCCCATAAGAAGGTGACAATATCTTTTAAAGTTATGCTCATCACAGTACCCCAAAATTTCCCTCAACAAGTTTTTATGGCTTTTTATAATTTAATGCACCTATGGTCACTCTTGTTTCTGAAAGAAGCAAGTTTCTAAACATTGGAACAGCAATTACAAAGAAATAAGCAGGAAATGAAGCAACTAAAACCAAACTCTTCAAAATCAGTGCCAAACATGAACAACTATTGGGACAGGAAGATATGCAATCCTAAGCTAAATGGTCTGTCTAAAATATACAAAGTCAAGACAAATTACAAAGATACATGGAAGCAAAATAAACAAGCCCCATAAAAACATCAACAAGTGACTGATCACTAGCATAACAAGATTAGACTTGAAAGTATACCTCATATAGGTATTATGAATATGCCTGATCTAGTGAATTCTCAATTTGTAGCCTTATAAAAATAAAAAAAAAACTGGTAAATGTCTAGAGAACAAGGGAAGAGTTATAATAAATATTGAATTTACTTATTAGAATACATATCATTTGACTTCTCTTCCTGACAAAACTGACAAAACCAGAATCCATATAAGTATTGACAATTTGCTTAAATTCTCCTAAAGAAGTGATATATGGTGATATATGACAATTCTCCTAAAGAAGTGATATATGGTGAATTATTATAATTAATAAGAAAAAGTTACGATAAATTGATTCAAATATAATTGTTTTCAAAATCTACAAATCTAGCATTAGAAAATGTTCCTTATAATTAAAGCTTTCCTCATACATTTTAAAAACTGATCAACAGAAAATAATTTTTAGGACTATCAAATAAAATGAGTAAGCAGTAATAATTATCTCCCAACACCCGTAACAGCTCCCCAATTCCACCATAAAGATATTGTTTTGCATATAAATATTCCACATCCAGAACTCAGACATTATTAAAAATAATTTGGAAATAAGCATTTCACCAATTCATTTCAGATTAAGGGTATGATAAATCACCACTATGACACAAATCTTTTCAGATCATCTGGTACACATGTATGCGTCAACATGTCATCTCATCAGAAAAATCTGCATTAAAATAAAGACTTAAATATTTTTTCAAGTTCCCTGACACAGAAAATTTCTTATCTGCTTGCACAAGAATACTGTGAAGCAGGGGAAAGCAGAACAGAATATTAGGGGAATAGGATAACAGAATACTCCATGTGGGTTGGAAGTAAAATCCAAATCTAAATGTCTTTCCTAATTTTGATGTGGAATAAAAACCACTGGCTCATATTTTCCAGGCCTGGGTTTTGATATATAAATATAATATGTGCAGGTAAACCTGATCAAGCCCTTTGTTACCTTTTTCTTCCTCTGAAAGTTCTTCTATTGGTTCCAGTATGTGCGACGAGAATGCCTGTTCTATTAACAAGGAAAAATAAGAACAGTACAAACAGAACAACAGCAAAGTAACATTAGTTTCCTTTCAAATGATTTAGAAAGATATAATTCCATAGCATTTTAATCATGCCTAAATAGCAAATATTTACTGAGGAAAAAATGTTGAGGCAATCAGTCAAAGATGGTCACCTTTTCATGGTATCTTCAATTTCTATGTACTTTCCATTAACTAAACTCTACAGAAAGTATAGTTTTAAATAATTAAGTTAGAGTTTCTTCTTCATCAACCTAGTACGCAATAGCCTTTTACGACACAAGGGCACAACTGCAAAAGATCTTCATTACTTATAAAGTATTTCGATCAAGTGGCTAAACAGAAAATTAATGAAAATATTTCAACTACAAAAAAATAAATAATTCCCAAGGCCCTGGGATTCCCACTTGTTCCCGGTGCTAACCCCATGGTATTCAAGTGGTAAGACCAACAAGATAAAACAGGAACGACAGGAGAGAAGTCAGCAGCAAGACTGAGAGTCATTCTTCGACACCTGCATGGATACATTTCAAGACCTAGTTCCGGGGCTGGAGAATGCCCTGGGCCCACAGCTGGGCAGATAAGGAAGGACTCTTCACAGTCTCACCCCAGAATGTCAACCGCACTCAGGGGAGATGAGGTCTTTGGATGACTATTCCCAGAGAAATGCTATATGTATACACAAGGAAACCTGCCAGCAGCAGGCATAAAACCAAACCCTATCCCATCAACTGAAGGTAATTTCCTTCATGGGGAAGGTCAGGTTTTGGGTGAAGGTTTAATGATGGTGGTCAGGCATTAGACATGGAATGAAATGCAACTAGCAAAGTTGGTGCATGGTTCACTCACCTTCAGCTTGGAGACTGATACAGTGCACTTCCCCCCACCAGCTCTCCACTTTTACCTCCAAGTGGGAGGTCATTGCATTCTACCACCAGACCTGGGAGTGGGTGACGAGCCAGGGTAAAAACGGCCAACAGTTACTGAGTGCTCATCAGGTGGCCGGGCAGGGATCCACATGTGTGGTATCTCAAATTTAATGCTTCCCACTTTAAAGGGTCTGTTTTTTATTCATTAAAGGGTATTTCTGGAACTCTATTTCAGATAGATAAATGATAGAGAGATGATAGAAAGAGAAACAGACAGACAGATTTAGGTATATATAAATAGGTTCTTACAGCTTAGCCAGCAACCTAGTCAATGTATGTAACATTGGCTGTATGGGAGAAATGCATCTGAAACTACTTTCAAGTGAACTTCTGGAATGCAGCCTATGACTGAGTAAGACCACCTTAATGCTGAAGTGTGGACATAGCCATGAAGAAGCGTTTAAGTCCACCAGGTACCACAACTGGTGACCACCAAAAATGTGCTTTTCAAATTTGTTATAGAGCATTAAGATTTTGCAAAATTATACAAAATAGGTTATATTACTAGTTTGAACAGTTGAAAACAGAGATTTAAGGAGGATAACTAATTTCAGATTTTAAAAAGTCACACCATTTGTATTTTATTGTACTTGTGATCAAAACAAGGTCACAAGGAAACTTTTACTAAAATTTTCATGAAATCATCTCACACATATTTATCATTTCATTGCAGGGATACTCCTATGACTTATTTCTCTAGAGTCAGGATAACTGCCAGGTTCTGATGTGTTTCCCTCTGTGTAGAGAGGAAGAGTTCTGGTAGAAGGGGAGATTCCCGAACAGGATCCCATCACAAGGGCTTGGGAAAGTGAGACTGGCCAAATCCCAGCTCCCAAAACAAGCAGGCTGATGTCCTATATCAGGAGGGAGGGACCTGCCCTGCTCATGCTTTGTAAGCCACCAGTCTAGCCTTCAAACGTCCCAGAACCTGTCCTGAGCTGAGATCCAGGGTGAGAGTCAAAACACTCAGAGGTCTGAGTCTCCCGTGAACTTGCTGAAAGCTTTAAAAAAAATCCTTGTCAGTTTCCTACCATTGTCTCCAGAAGAAAGGCTCTTGGTCCTCTAACTAGCCCTGCCCTTTTGTCCCTGGCTGACTTCAGCGGGACTTCATTGTGCCCACCTTAGAAGCTAACACTGGCCAGAGCTTACTCAGTGGCTTGTGCCTTGCTGGCCCATCACAATGGCCACTACAGTAGCCATGGCTGCTCTCTGCACTTGGTAGGAAAAGTCCCTAAGCCCACAGCTTAGGGCTGGGCTGTGAATCTGGATTGCCTGCTTCCAAAGTCTGGGCACTTGGCCACAAAGCAATGATGCCTGCCCACTGGCGCTCACTAGGCTTGTCTTCCTGACTTCTTCAAATGCCACCGCTGTCCACCCATTATCAGAGTTCACTGTGCTCTGACCTTCCTTGGCCTTGGCCCTGGTCCCCAATCAGGTGCTCAGCCTTTCTGCCAACTCCACCAAACCGCTGGTCTGTCCACTCCTTCTCCACTCTCGTCACCACAACCCAGACTCCTGGGGAGGAATCTCAAATGCAGGATCACCCACACCCACAACTGGTCTCCCCAGCTCAGAGTCTTTGGAGACGCTCTGGTCAGGCCAAGCCTCCCATAGCCCAGCTCTCTAATTCTGCACACCCAGCCTCAAGAGCACTCAGCGGCTACACACTGCCCCAAGAACGACCCTGGACAGCTGCCGCCTGGCACTCAACAGCTGCCATGAACGCCCTCAACCAACCTCACTTCCCTCACGTCTCCTCCTCTTCTCTATGCATGGCCAAGTAATTACTCTGCACTGCTAATACACATCTAGTGCTTTCCTGCCACCTTTTCCTTCTTACTGTTGGCTTTGCATAGGATGCCATCCCAACATATTCACCTCCTACTCGGCTCAAATGGCCAAATATCAGCTACGCCAGGAAGTCTTCCCAGAGTCTCCCAAATGGAGAAAATCTCTCCCCTGCCTGGGTACCCATTTCATTTCTCAGTGGCTCTCACCTTGCACCACAATTATAAACATGTGGTCTCCTTTATAAGCTATAAGTTCCTTGGGGACAGACTTCGTTTCTGATTCGTTTCTGTATCTCTGTCATGCCCGCCTTGGCGTTACCCTCAGGAGTGGCCCACAGTTGTCATTACCCAATGGTCGGTGAAGGAAGGAAAGCAGGAGTGGCGGAACACCACTAGAGAAACAACTACACGTGGCATGTTAACTCCTGTCAAAGACATGTTCACTGAAGACTCTTCTGAGCTTTTCCAGGATATATGTCTAGGAGATCTTATTGGCATATCCAAACATTTCCCCTTGTGACTGCACGTAAGCATGGTCACCTGACAGGGAACAGGCCCATTCTCCTTTAGAGGGTGGAATTCCACTGAACTGAGACTTCCTTTCAACAGTCCCCATCCCACTTCTGTAACACTATTTGGGCCAGTGGTGTCCGGCGGGGAGGGAAGCCATCTTTCTTTCCATCAAAAGACACAATACGCCAGAAGTCTGGAACACACCACCTGTCATGTATTGGACAATCAACTATTGCTTGTGTTAAGTGTCAGTATTTCAAGATGTAGAATACTTGCTGTGAGAGCAAAACATAGTAATTGTAAAGTCTAATAAAAATGTTTGTAAGTTGGGTGCAGTGGCTCACACCTGTGGTCCTAGCACTTTGGAAGGCTGAGGTGGGAGGATCACTTGAGTCCAGGTGTTTGAAACCAGCCTCGGCAACATAATGAGATGCTGTCTACACAATAAATTTAAAAATTAGTCAGGTATGGTGGTGCACCCCTGCAGTCTCAACTATGTGGGAGGATCACTTGAGCCCGGAAGGTTGAGGTTGCAGTGAGCTATGATCATACCAGCACATTCCAGCGTGGGCGACAGAGAAATGCCCAGTCTCAAAAAAAAAAAAAAGTTTCCAGTTTTTGTGGTCATCATTGTAGCTATATACAATTAAAGTCATGTATACACAAGCCCCTCACAATTTATAGGCCAAATTAAAGGAGGGCTTCACATGTAGGTGGAACCTAGCAGGTGCCCATAGACTTTGGGGAAAGTGGTTATTTTGCATCCTCACTGCACTCATCGCTCTAAAAGTGGGCCATATTATCAGGTCAGGCAACCTAAGCAATTGGTGTATGGGTCAGTTTAACAGCAACAAAGTCTACTTTATTTACTGGGCATCCTAATACCACCATTTAGTCACAACCCCATGAGCAAACAGCAAAGTGGTCTCCAGTGGTGAAAATACTACAAAAAGTTATTTGAGGTTTGTCCAGTAAAAACACATACTAGGGGATGGGGATCAAGCATGATTGTTTATCTTCTCCAGAACCCGTGTTTCATCCTATCAACTGCCTTCAAATCAGAACCTGATTGTTTATCTTCTCCAGAACCTGTGTTTCATCCTATCAACTGCCTTCAAATCAGAACCTGATTGTTTATCTTCTCCAGAACCCGTGTTTCATCCTATCAACTGCCTTTGAATCAGAACCTACTGCCTGTACTGTTCAGCTTGTGTAGCAGAGTTGAAAGCAGGGAGCCATCAGGGTTCCCATTTTACCTAGATCCTATCAGGACAGAAGCACTGGCAAGGTTGGCTCCTAGCAGCTTACAGTGGAATTCTTTCCAGGCTGCTTTAGCTCACTCTCTCCTCGAGGCAGCCCCCATCAGATGAGAATTCAATGCAAGGAGCAATGGCCCCCACCCCTGCCTCAGTGGAGGACAAGCCAGAGCACTCATCCCAGCTCTGCAGCTCTGAAGCAGGGCTGGCTGAGGCCTCCACTGCAGCTGCACCTGGGTTTAACGTCCCCTTCACCCAACACTGCTTCTCTCACAGGTGCTGTCCGAGGGCACCCCCCGTCCCACCTGTAAACTTCTGTATCAGTCTGTTTCCCAGGGGACCCAACCCACAATGGTAAGGAATCGCAAGATTTTTCATGGTAAAGAACCTCATCAAGCTTTGAGATGGAACAAAGGACAGAGAGCGAACGGGCGAATAAACATTATGCAATCCATGACTAACCTGCCCTGCCCCTGCCACCCTGGGGAAGCTGGCCTGATGGGGTGGGGGACGTTGGCGGGCCCTGGCCAAGTCTCTTCCTAGCTCCTGCCCACTGAGATGCTCACAAATCAGCTTTGATCCCCATCCAAGGGCTGTAGGCCCTGTGCCAGGTCTGGTTGGCATTTAAAACTAGCATTTCAATCCCAGCAGATGCCAGGAAGGGGGCATGACTGATTCATGCAGCTCTGGGCCAGTGAGGGTAGGGTCTCCAAGAACACATGCTTTAGAAATGATCGATTTGTCCAAACCCCTGAATTAACCCCAGACAGCTTAATGTACCTACGGGGGTGTCCTTTAGTTAGCAACAAAAATATATGACAAAGAAACTGGGACCTTGTGTAATGTCATACAGAAAGCTAACGATAACAAAGTAGAGGGGCGGGGAAGTGAAAGAAACTAAAATACGCTGTTGAAGTACAAAAGAGAAGTGGCCAGTAGTGCTTTACAAAAGGACGCAACAGAGAGATTTTAGACCTGACATAAAATAATATGAATACCGAATGATTGCTAGATACTTTTCTTATACATTCAATATTAAAGCAAATTTATTTATGTCCAATGTGCTTTTATCTGTTACTGGTCTAAAGGAAAAAACTGCATGCTCTAAACACTTGTAAATAAGAAGATCAATATGTGGAGAATTTATACATCACATATTGTGATCACATACTCAAGACAACTGATCCACCTGAAATGATCTTCGGGAAAAAAAATAAGGTGCAATAAACACTTCATGAGTCAGTCATGAGTAAAAAGGATTATTACTAAAGTTCATGGTATACAGACCACGATATTTATGAAGACAAAAAGTGCCACTATACTGACCAGTTAGATCATGGATTTACGTGTAACCTTTTTAAAAGACCAAAAATGAAAGAAGACTGAAGTAATCATTGGATTCCACAGCAACTGTATGTGAGACAGGAAAAAGATGGCCCTTCTCCCATCTTAATGCATTTGTAATATCCAACAGACCACAGGAAAACATCATGTTAAAGTACATACTATAAAAACTGTAATCACTTTAACTGTATAAAAAGTGAAATACAGCTACAAACATTCAGCCCGTCTATTGGATCATGTGAATAACAATTATCACCCTTTTGATCTGGTCCAAGAACTGAACCCTGGCAATGATTTCACCCAGTGCTTCCTACCTGTTTCCTTTAGTTTCCATTACATGTCTTTTCTAGATTTTCCCAACCAGTCATTCAAACCGTTTGTTTAGAAAAGGTGACTTGCTGCCACATTGAAAGTTATAAAAACAGCCACATATGCCCTGTGGCATGTGCTGGTTGGCTGGTCTGGTAGCAGACCATTCTTACCCAACACCTACTGTTTTCCACAAAAGTCATAAATAACCAAGACACTACTCAAGTTAAAATCTCTACTTGTGAGTCTGGCAACCTTTTATACCTATCTACACCTTTTATATTTTAAGACTTTGGAGGATATGTCCAGTTTACAACAGTATTACACACGAAGACTGCAGTTTTAATAACTGTTTTTGCAGTCACTAAAATGTTTCCTGTTTTATTATAAATTACCTCCACAGAATCACTTTTGGTTAATAAGTTATCTAACTCCGGGTGGCAAGTGCACATAAAACGCTGAGACTATTACTGAAACTTACCTTGTGCCATTGGCAGACTAGATTTAGTCTCTGAAGTGTGCAGGGCTGGGGCATTCACTGAAACAGCATAAAAAGGAAAAACTCAGAGGTTCCATAATTAAAGCATAAGCATCCGAACATGATGATAGCCAAATTTGCCTCAAATTAGTCAAGATACATACAGACCATAAGGGACAAAAATTTCAAGTGACAAAGATATTATACAACATAAACTTATATTCATAACAGCTTTATGGAGATATGTTCACCTTTTAAAAATATACAATTCAGTGGTTTTTTAGCATATTCACAGGGCTGTGCAACCACAACCACTGTCCACTTTTAGAACATAATCTTCATCACCTCCCTCAAAATACCCATTCCCAATACCCATCACACCTCATTTCTGCCCCTTCCCCATCCCCAGGCAACAATTAATCTACTATCCATCTCTATGAATTTGCCTATTATTGACATTTCATATAGTAAATGAAACCATACAATATGTGGTCCTTTGCATCTGGATTTGCTCACTTAACACAATGGTATCAAGGTTCATCCATGCTGTAGCATGCATATAAATATCAGTATGGGTTTTTATGGGCAAATAATGTTCTGTTTTATAAACTGACCACATTTTATTTACCTTTTCATTAGTTGATGGACACATAAGTTGTTTCCACTGTTTAGCTATTATGAATAACACTGCAATGAACATTCATGCACAATAAACCAGTTTTGAAAAGTACTCTAATCACTGGGCTGGAAGACATTATGTGAAGGTATTAATTTAGTCACTGCCTGTGGAAAGAGGTTTGCCCAACTTAACTAAGACTAAATGCTCTCCAATTTAAATTTCTCCAGAAAATTAGATTCCACTGCCTTCTTCAAATATTTGACAATTCTTATCTGAGAGTCCTCTCTGGACTATTTATTTGTCCAGTTGGTTTTCACTAAACGGTATTGGTCTATTAGTTTACTGCTTCTTTATTTTATCAAGACAGAATTTTAATTCTAATCTTACCCTAAAAAGTACTGGCCACAAACCTCAGCTACTTTTTTTTGAAACAGAGTTTCACTCCCATTGCCCAGGCTGGAGTGCAGTGGCATGATCTCGGCTCACTACAACCTTCGCCTCCTGGACTCAAGCAATTCTCCTGCCTCAGCCTCCCGAGTAACTGGGACTACAGGCATGCAGCACCACGCCCAGCTAATTTTTGTATTTTTAGTAGAGACGGGGTTTCACCATGTTGGCTAGGCTGGTCTCGAACTGGTGACCTCAAGTGATTCACCTGCCTCGGCCTCCCAAAGTGCTAGGATTACAGGCATGAGCTACCATGCCCGGCCATCAGCTACTTCTGTGGGTATACACTTTTTATCTTCACAATGGCTTCTAGTGAAAGTGTTCAAATTTGTAAATTGCTAACAAACTCTGGAAATACTGCCTTTGTACCCATTTGCAACTTGCATAATCTAGATCAAGTTCTGGCAAACTATAGCCCATGAGACATACCCAGTCCACTGCCTGTTTTTATTGGAACATGGCTCCTTCACTTAAGTATTGTCTATGGCTGATTTTGCACTACAATGGCAGAGCTGAGTAGTTGCAAAACAGACCATCTAGCCTGTGAAGCCTAATGTAAATCACTATCTGACCTTTTACAGGAAAAAAAAAATACAGAATACTAACTATTCCTGATCTAGATATTATTCCAGCTTACAGAATCAAAAGATCTGATGCTGTTAAAATTGATCACAATTTGGTCTTTTCTCTAAACTACAGAATGCATTCCCTTATTATGCAAGGGTAGTAAATCAGTAAATGACTGACTAGTGTCTAAATCACCAAGGGTATAGACAGGTAGAATCAACAGGTTTGACCATATCTGCCTTATATTAGACATTACAAATCTTCATTTTACTGAGTATAGGTCTGATTTATTTATTGCATATCTCCTAAGCTGACTTTCACTTTGTGATTTAGATTTTCTGATCTTAGAGTGTATGTTTTGTTTTAAGTGATGAAAACTTCCCTGCCATCATTAGAACCTTGGCTTTTAGATCTTTTTGTATGCTGGGAAGAGGAATGGGATGAGCCAGGGCCTCACTTGGAAGGGACCCCTATCTATGGGGCTATGGGCTTATTTTTTTAAATTATTTTTGGAATTTTCTAGAGCCAGTGGCATCCATAGTTTTTGACAACATTCCCCGATCAGTAAAAGTTCCCCCAGAAATACACATATTTATTTAAATGAATTTTATATGTACTATAATACAAATATGTATATTTTAAAACAAAAAAATTTGAAAAAAGTAAAAGGGTGAGATTTATTAATACATAAAAATAATCTCTAATAATTTTTTCCCACATTCCAATAGATAACTTTGCATACTCCATTTGGAGAAAACCACTCTAACTAAATATAGCCTTGTTTTTTGTTTTTTTTTTTTTCTGCATATATATTTGAGTCTGGTCAGCTGCCAAAGATTGTTTGTTTGAATAAGTTAGTATTTGACCTTTCTATCCTTCTCTGAAATGTGTTTTTTCCTTCATTTCATAAGATGCAAGTTCAGCATCTCTTCCTCTCTCAGCCCTGCTCTTGGCACTTAAACTCCGCTCCTCTCCTTAACTACCACTTAACTTCTTCAGCTCCAGGAAGCAACGAGAGGCTTCAAGAAGCCTCCAAGAAGACTGAGAGGTTAAAACCATCAGCATTTTCTGGCCAGTAGTGCAAATTCCAAAACACGGTCAAGAATGTCCTTTGGTCACTACACAGTGCTCTTGAGATCCCTAGGCCCATGTGTGTGGTGCCATCTCCCTGCGCTCAGCCTCAGCCCATACTCCTCTTGTGGTCATATTGCTGTGCACATGGCACGGCTATCTGCCCTTACTCCTTCCTGAATGGAAGCAAAACTATCTCAACTATTTAGCTAGTATTTTTAAACAACGACCTGTCAGTTTCTAAACTGTAAAGATTATGTCCTTTTGGTTTACTGCAGAATCTTGACAGCTCCAGGAGATAGAGCAGATGGCCAGGCTGACCACAAGTGGGGACTGACAGGACACCTGTCAAAGCCTGCAGCAGTAAGAGTGTCAGCAGTTTCAAAGTGTGGTGACACCACACACAGTCACACAGTCACCCAGTGTGTCACTTTGAGAAGTCTACAAGTATAAACTAAAGTGATGCCAAGGAATTTGTAGTCATCCCTTTTTAGACAAATTGTGAAATAATAGCTATGGCTAATCAAAATCACCACCACATCACGTGGATATTCATAGTCTTGAGTTTTAGAATGAGGTCAAAACCAAGAATGAAAATAAATCATTATGCGATCTCTAAATACACTGGTTTTCAAAGAAAAGTCTCGAAAAATAGTAAGTAAAAGTTATGTTTTGGTTCAGCATTTTAAAGATACCTTTGGAGCCCTGCATCTATTATAGGAACTTACTAGGCACAGCTGGAACAGCTGGCTGAGATTCAAAAGCCTGCCAGGCTAAAGGATTTCCTGAAATGACAGAAAAATAAATGAACAAAAAAAAATCACAAGCTATGGATTAAATTTTTGTAGCCCTTATCCTAATTTGTGCCCCCATGAAAAACAACAAAGGAAACGTACCAATATATAGCACATCACCAGGAGAATAAATACGCGTAACATAAATCTTTCTGAAGCTAAATTTTTCCCAGAATTATTTTTCAGTCAAATATTTATGATATCTAGTTAATTTTGCAAGTATTCCTCCCTACCTGAGCTCCTGTTATTTTGAGAGGAGTTAAAGGGAACCACAACCCTCTTTCCTCAACTCTATCTCAAAACAAGAGGGAGGAAACCCAGCTCATACACCCCAGCACCACCCCCAGGTGGCATCCCTCAAATAGACAAAGATGCCTCAACAACCTGAGACGTGCAGGAACCAGGACTGGAATCACCGGGAAGAAAACTAGGCAGAAGTGAGACCCTGAACCTGTGGCTTCCAGTCTCCCTTCTGGTCTCTTTTTTATTTTTTTTTCTTTTGCAAAGTCAGCTGTTGCCCTGGTCTTGACTGGTTCAGTGTGTGTATGTGTGACAGACAGAGAA
>NW_012101542.1:325235-354413 GCF_000951045.1 Mandrillus leucophaeus | reverse complement strand
AAACTGTCACCCAGTCTTGAGTGCAGTGGTGGAATCACAGCTCACTGCAGCCTTGAATTTCTGGGCTCAAGTGATTCTTCCACCCCAGCCTCCTGAGTAGCTGTGACTACAGGTACCTGCCACTATGCACAGCTCATTTTTTATTTTTTGTTTTTAGAGAAGGGGGACTCGCTGTGTTGTCCAGGCTGGTCTTGAACTCCTGGCCTCAAGTGATCTTCCTGCCTTGGCCTCCTAAAGTGCAGGGATTACAAACATGAGCTACTGTGCCTGGCCTACTAAGAGCTTAATATCAATAATAATGGCTAACTTAATGAGGGCTTAATAGGTATATTATCCCATTTAATCCTCATAACAAGCCTATGATGTAGTTACTGTTTGCTATGACTTGAATGTCCCCTCAAAAATGCAAGTTGAAATTTAACTGCCATTGTAACAATGTTACATGGCAATAGTGGCAGGAATGGGTTGGTTATTGAGAGTGGGTTCCTAATTTTAAAAGATGAGTTTGGCCCAATTTCCTTTCTCTGTCCATGCATTAGCTGGCCAGGTGATGCCTTGCACCACAGGTTGACCCTCACCAGACGTCAGCACCATGCTCTTGGATTTCCCAGCCTCCAGAAACTTTGTTTCTTTATAAATACCAGTCTGTGGTATGCTATTATAGCAGAGAAAACAGACTGAAACACTATTCATATTCCTACTATAAAGCTGAGGAAACTGAGGCAGAGATTCACAAAGCTATGAAGTGCCAGAGATGGCAGGTGAACCCAATCTGTCAACAGACCCTGTGCTTTTATACACATAACTCTGTTCTACGGTGTATAAGTTAAGACGCAAATGGTTCCCAAGTAGGTATTATGTGCCTAAAAGTACTCTGATTAAAAAAATGAAACAACTACGTGATAGTTTAGATTTTTTAAATTCTTCACCTTTCTGGGTTGTGGTAACAAATCTCTCAAATTAGAATAATAGAGGACAAACCTACCAAATTAATACAACAACAAGAATGCCATCTTAGCACACATAAACAAGTGGGGCCCACATTCTTCTGAAGCCCAGCGCAGTTGGGGAGGTCCCCTCGCTGCCAGCACCGGGATCCCATCCACTTACCTTTGGGTTCACTGATACTGTTTACTGGATTACAGGTAAAGTCTTTAATCTGCAAAGAAATACAGTCTTCTAGTGATATGTCTGAAGTTAGACAGGGACACACACATGGGATAATGGACAGATACTGTTGTTAGTAAATTAACCTTTTCACTAAATCATCCAGGGACATAGGGCTTGTGGACTTTAAAAGCATAGAGGCAAAAGTTATTACCCAAACCTCACCAGTACACAATATATTCATGTAAAAAACCTGTCCATGTACACCTTGAGTCTAAAATAAAATAACAAAAAAAGTTTTTTAAGTTGCATTTGGATTTGGCTGCTTCTCAGGGTAATTACTGAATGAAATTCTTATTTACCTTCAAATCAAATTAATTTTGAACTTTAACTGTATAAATCTTCAACATATTACTTTTCAACACCTTTTAAAAATGTATTTTATTGCACTAGCTTTTATAAGCAATCACAAGGGGAAAAATATTCCATCTTCCTCACCTTATACCACTTACAAATGCTCTAAAGTAAAAAACACATGTTCTTAGATAGACTGCGTTGCTTAAAGAAGCACGGTGCCACACTGTCGCCAGACATACCTGCTGTCTCTGAGTTATAATCAGCTCGTTCTGCTCCTGAAGTCTCTGCCCTAGCTCTTCTATCCTTTTCTTGTAGAAAACATTGCTTGCATTTAGATCGTCTATCATTGAGGTTCGAAGTTTCTCTATATGTGACAGGAGCTGAAAAACAGTTAAGAAAGGCATCTGTCTGTAAGCTGCATGTCAAATGTCTTCATTCTCCAGATTTCAGGTACGTGCCCTGCCTGTTTTGCTGGCCTGATGCTATCCATGCACATCAAACCATTGAAAAAATATTTGATCATGGTAGATCCTGACCCTGGCTGCTCTAGGTGCTTCATCTGTGTTCCCAAGGGAGCTCATGACCCCAGACAATGCTGATACTGGGAGCAGCTAAGCCAACTAGAGCACATAACATGAAATAACACATGATGAGCAATGATAAAGGATTCAGGCTTCTCCTGCAGAGTGGCTCTGACCCTCAGTACTAAATTTTTCCTGCAGTCCTGTCCTTCACATGCCACCTGGCCCATCCTAGGCCAGAGAGCACATCTTAATTTTTTTTTTTTTTTGACATGAAGTCTCGCTCTGTCACCCAGGCTGGAGTGCAGTGGAGCAATCTTGGTTCACTGCTGCCTCTGCCTCCTGGGATCAAGCAATTTTCCTGCCTCAGCCTCCTGAGCAGCTGGGATTACAGGCCCACACAACCACACCTGGCTAAATGTTGTATTTTTAGTAGAGACGGGGTTTCACCATGTTAACCAGGCTGGTCTCGAACTCCTGACCTCAGGCGATCCACCCGCCTTGGCCTCCCAAAGTGTTGGGATTATAGGTGTGAGCCACCATGCCCAGCCACATCTTAATTATTTTATATTCCCAGAAACTAGCCCAATCCCTGGCCCTTAGCAGGTTTTCTAAGAAATGTTTACTGATAAATGTTTACTGAGAAAAAGAGGGGGGATGATGGAGATTAGAGGGAAAGAGGGAGGGAGGGAAAGTAAGGGAGAGAAGCAGAGGACACAGACACGCAGATATATTCATCTTTAGAGATAATGTCATGGAAGATCATAGACTGGACAAAAAGAATTCAAGAAGAATTTGTTTTCAATAATTGAAGGAAAGGTGCTTAAAGCAATTTCAGTAGTTGTTTAAACAGAGAAGGTTTAAAAAAAAAAAAAAGGGTGGGGGGCGCTTGAGGTCAGGCACCATGGCTCATGCCTGTAATCCCAACATTTTGGGAGGCCGAGGCAGGCAGATCACTTGAGGTCAGGAGTTTGAGATCAGCCTGGCCAAAATGGCAAAACCCCATCTCTAATAAAAACACAAAAATCAGCCAGGTGTGGTGATGGGCGCCTGTAATCCCAGCTACTCGGGAGGCTGAGGCAGGAGAATTTTTGAATCCAGGAGGCAGAGGCTACAGTGAGCTGAGATCATGTCATTGCACTCCAGCCTGGGCGACAGAGTGAGATTCTATCTCAAAAAAATAAAAAATTTTTTAAAAAAGGCTTGATAATTGGGGTGAAGGACATTCCAAGTCTATGGCCTGGAAGTGATGACAGGCGATGCTGATCAAATAAAGGAGCAGGAAGTATCCATGCCTGAGATAAGCATATAAGGGCACCTAGACCAGCATTTCCTCATTTGCTTGCTTTTAGAAAATTAACACTCACTGTGTACTAGATGCACTTCATTTTGCTGAGTCCATGCCACAATTTTACGGACACATGTTTTGGCCCCATTGTACAGATAGGAAAACTCAAGTCTAGAAAGGTAAAGTCACTGGCCCTAATTGAAACAGCTGAAGGGGGCAGAGCCCAGACTTAAACTTTCACATGCACGTTTCAAGGTCGGTGCTTTTTTAGGAGGCTATGGAGGGAGAATCGCTGGAGTCCAGGAGTTGGAGATCAGCGTGGGCAACACAGTAAGACTTGTCTCTACAAAAAGTTTTAAAACTTAAGCTAGGTGTGGTGGGGTGAGCCTGTAGTTCTAGTTCCTCGGGAGGCTGAGGTGGAAGGGTTGCTTGACCCCAGGAGGTTGGGGCTGCAGTGAGCTATGCTCATGCCACTGCACTCCAGCCCGGGCGAGAGAGTAGGACCCTGTCTCAAAAAAAAAAAAAAAAAAAAAAAAAAAAAAAAAAAGCAGTGTCTTAGCATCCTGCATGGCTTTGCCTCTGAAATCTCCGTGATCCTATGAGGCTGGACAAACACTGGGTGGAACCAATCTAGAAAGATTTTCCGAGTGAAACCTAAAAAGAATCTTTCCTATCCTAGTGGATACTAAGAACCTCCCCCAAGGAGGGCATTGCCAAGAGCTTTCATCCTTACAGGCCCCTGGAAAAGTGGCCTCCAAAGCAGTCTGGGAAACGTTGAGCTGGAAAATAGAAGGAAAAGCCAGTAAAAATGTCCAGGCTGCTGGATGGAGGTTTAGGATCTTGGCCTTGATCAACTACATGGGGAGTTGCTCCAGGCCCCAGGAAGAAAGGAGATGGGGGAAAATCTAAGTTTGTGGGGAGAGGAATGGAGAGGGTCTAGGCAAACACAGCCAGAAATTTTTTTGAAGTTTGCAGCTCATGAGCCCATTTTCTATTATCCCATTTCAAGCACTACGCATTTTTCCCTACCGGTCCACATCACTCCATCCTCCCTTCCTTCATTATGTGACCATTTGACAACCTCCCAAGCTCTCAAGGGTCTTCTGTTGGGTAAAAAGGGCATGCCATCGCTTATCTGTGACTGCCTCTGAACTCTTACCAATGTTATTTAAAACAAAAAAAATTGCCAAGAATCTAGGTAAATCAATAGAAAGTTGGCAAATGCAACTTCCCCTAAACAGAGAAATACAATATGTGCATTGTGGGAATAGCAGGCACCAATCATGTGGAATAATTAATAGTTAGGTCTCAGGCAGAGATTACTAAACCTGATTGAATTCACCCCTCTGTTAGGGTTTAAGAGAAAAGAAGGGAGAGGTAAGCAGCTTCTAAACAAGCCAAATCAACAGACAAGGAAGGAGTGCAGCCTACCGGTGGCACAAATCCCCCTCACATACCCAGTACATGAGGTGTGCCCCACTCAAAACCAGGAAAGGCCTCACCGTCTTCCTCAGTGACAACCGTCAGTCTTTCTCTCTATCATGACTCAATGACAAAGTGTAAAAACTGTAACTCGCTTTCTATTCCAGCGAGAGGCCACTGAAATTCCCACAACTGCTTTGAAATACAGATGGCTTTAAAGGAGCCAGGATTTAAAAACTCCACCCCCAACCTCGGCCCACCGATTAATAAAGAAACCTGAATTCTGTCCCTAAATACCAATGCTAGAAAGATGGCCTGAAGAATAGGAGTAGGGATTTTAATGATCTAAGAGCAGTGGTCCAAACCATAGATCCAAAACAGAATAGCCGGGGTGGCTTTTGGTTTGTTTATTTCCAAAATCCATGTGTCCCAGACTTACCTACTAAATCAAGATCTCAGGGAGTGGAGCTGGTCACGTGTACTTTGGAAAACAGTCCCAGATAATTCCGAAGTGCATCCCTGGTTAGGGATTACCATGTTAGAGCAACCAAAGAAAAGATCCTGCGTTCTTACAGAAAAGCAACCACTCGAAGCTGTCACTGCCTGTTTTCCTTCCCAGCTGGGAGCTTCACAGGTGAGTGCCTGGAGCTAGACAGGCCAGCCAGTGTAGTAGGCCCTGGAGTATACAGGGCCTGCATTCAAATACCAGCGACTGTGGGCAAGACAGCATCTGTCTAAGCCCGTTTCCTCACCTGTAAAATGGGTGACAGCACCTACCTCATAGAACTCTTAGAAGGATTAAGTATATGGCAAATACAAATATCCATTTATTTCTAAATGTTCCCATGAAACCAATGGTATGCTGGTTAATCAGCTTTCAAAACAAAACAAAACAAAACACCCTGATGAGGAGAAATGTGCACAGTTGAGAGCCAGTATGAGTCAGCGCCAGGACACCAGGACATGAACGGTAAGAACGGGCCACGTTTGCTTCCGTGTAACGCAGGGGGACAAAGGAGAACACTCCTTGCACAGTGGAGCCACTTGTGGTGCGGAGAAACTACCGTCCACTGCTCCTGGGATCCTGCATCTTAGCTGCCATAGATAAAATATGCTGGGAGGTGAATGCCATCGTCCTAACTACACAGTCATTGCCACGGGGGCAGCTCCCTAGGTGCAGGGTGGAAACCTGGACTAGTGTCCTCCCTACAGAAGATGGTGCTTAGACCTCCAGACAACTCTGGTAACCCTGCTCTTCTGAACCCTACAATCAGCCTTTCTCCAACTATGAAAACAAGGCTGAATGATGCCCTGGCTAGACGTCTAGCTACCTTCCACTTTCATTCTGCAAGTGTGTAGCGAGTGCCAACCACATTTCAGGCACATGAGTGGATGCTGGGAAGACAATGGAGAGCGAAACAGATAGAGCCCTTTACTCAGAGGGCCAAGGATATGATTGGAGAGACAGATAACAAACAAGGAAACAAATAAGCAAGTAAACTATTTAAAATAGTGCTCAGAGCTCTGCTTGAGATGTGATGGGAATAATAAAAAAAGGGACTACCTACTTGGATAGAGTGACATCAGGTGACCAGGGCCCAGAGGCCAGAGGCAGTGGGGTAGGCAGGGTTCTCAGGGGGCTCTCAAGGTTGCATTCCTGGTGTACACCCCTGTGTGATGCTGTCCCTTGGTCTGAAGAGAACATTGTGCTTCTCAACCACAGAATATGGCAAAGGTGAAGGGACTTTGGAGATGCAATTGCAGTCCCAAATCTGCAGACTTTGAGGTTATGAAAACGAAGATTATCCTGTGTTGGCCTGTCTTATTCAGGTGAGCCCCCTAAAAGAAGTTCCAGGCCGGGCATGGTGGCTCACGCCTGTAATCCCTATACTTTGGGAGGCCAAGGCAGGTGGATCACCTGAGGTCAGGAGCTCGAGACCAGCCAAGCCAACAAGATGAAACCCTGTCTCTACTAAAAATACAAAAATTAGCTCGGCATGGTGGCACGTAATCCCAGCTATTCAGGAGGCTGAGGCAGGAGAATCACTTGAACCCGGGAAGCGGAGGTTACAGTGAGCCAGAATGGCATCACTGCACTCCAGCCTGGGCAATAGAGTGAGACTCTGTTCCACCAAAAAGAAAAAAAAAAAACAAAAAGTAAGAAGTCCCAGGCCCTTCCTGAAGGGGGAGAATGTAAGCAAGAGAGACACACTCTCACTGGCCTTGAAGTCGTCATGCTGTGTACTGCTATGGAGGAGTAGCAGCCTCTGGGACCTAATTGTCTCAGCCCTTCAAATAACCACAAGGAACCCCAGACAGGAACACAGCCCAGCTGACACTCTCAATGCAGCCTGTGAGTCCCTGAGCCCAGCCAAGCCCTGCCTGGACTCCTATACATTGAGAAGAGAAATACATGCCATTTTCACCCACTCAATTTGTGGTCATTTGCTACACAGAATAGAAAACTCATACCGAGGGCAAGGAGGTAGCCATGTGAAGAGAAAGCGGAAGGGCTTCCCAACAATGACAACCAGGTATAAAAGAGGAAAAGGCCAGAATGTTCTAGAAATTAGCAGAATTAGAATTAGAATCGTAGCTGGAAAGAGGAGGTTCCGGGAGGGGGGAGGGTGGTCAGGCTGAGGCTAGAATGGTGGCCAGCAGCCAGGTTATTTTTCTGGCTCTGTGGAGAGCAAACTAAGGAAGGGGAAGGCTGGAATTGAGGAGACCCACCCTGGGGCCCATTCAGAAATGGAGGCTTAGTTAGTGGTAGAGGCAACAGGAAACAGAAGAACTGGTTCCATACAGCGAGCCCTGCAGACAGCCTGGACTCGGGGAGAGAGAAAGGTGGAATCAAGATGAGCATCTGGAGGAACGAGGGTGACATTTGCCACGTCTGGGGAACAAACCCAAGAACTTCATCTTAGGCATGTTGCACTTGAGAAGCCCATGGAGATGTCGAGTACAAGCTGGCTACCTAATCTGGAACTCAGAAGAGTTGTTTAGGCTGAAGAAGTAAACACGGGCATGATCCACACACAGCCCTAACCCCACTTCAAGAAACTCTCTCCGTTCAGTCCCTAGGGCACTCTGCATTTATCCCATCCTGATTCCCGTATCTGTAGCCTCACTCCTACTCTCCTTTTGTACTGTAAGCAGTCTGAGGGCAGGCATTGTTCCACACCTCTTTTTAGCCTTATAAAGTGTAGTACATAGCAGATGCTCAGTAAATATCTCCTAAATTGAACTGCCACATCAGTGATACAATTTTCAATATACTGTATATGTGTATGTATATAGATATGTATATTGGTTTTATGTCTGTGTATTATCACTATAAATTTGCATGATGAAATGATATTATAAATGGAATAGAGGAAAAATAGTGGTTCCTATTTCATTTTCTGGAAATGATACAATCTTAAAGGTAGATTAATGTCTAACTTTCCCATCGAAGTTCCTCAAGAACTGCAGATGTTTTGTGAAATATTTTTAGTTTTTGTTTGCTTTGCTTTAGTTTGGCTCTAGTACTGTTCACAGTTTCTTTTTTACCCGCATCTTCCTCAGTATTTGTTCCACTTTGGAGAAATATAAGCTGATAAATTTTTTGATCATCTGAACACACTTCATCCTAGCAATTATACACATATATATTATATGATCTTTTGTTGTTTAATATTCTACTAAGAATGGTAATATTAGAAAATGTGCAAAAGAGGAAACATTTTTTCCATTCAGAAAAGATCTACAAGAAATACTAAGGTACAAAATACAATTTCAAGTGAAAAAGTAAACAGAAGTTTTCCTATTTTAAGATCTTCTCAAATACATCTACTTTAGATGTTTTGCACTAGTGTAAACACATTTTAACACTTAAATTTCTGATGTACTCAGGTGAAAGAGAATCAGTGTCATAATTAAAAGCTTGTTTTCATTAAAGTGATTTTAATGTAAACAGTTCTTGCCTTTTGAAAAAATTACTTACATTGCAGTTCTGTGATGCAAAAAAATCAGAAATATGTATTTGACAATGAAGAAATGATTACGTAACTTATGATACATCCAGTAAGATCATCATGACATCATTAAAAGTCATGATTTTGAAGAATACTTTAAAACTTAGGAAAGGTCTATGATATATAAAGTGAAAAGTGTACAAACCTATGAAACATAATTCAAATGTTGTAAAGCTATGTATATATGAGGTTCTACACTTACAGAAATGCATAAAAGAAAACTGAAACAAATTATAAGAAAGTAGTAGCAGTGGTTATTGTTCGTGTTAGAATTATAGGTAACTTTAATTTTGCTACACATTTCTCCCCAAATGTTATTAAGTGGGCAAATATTATGTTTATGAAAAAGAAAAGCAAATATTCCTTTAAAACATGGCCCACTTGAAGCCATTGGTTTCTTAACCTTACCCGACCCTTCTCTTTCTTGTGTTCTTGATGAATAGCTTGAACTCGAGCTGTCCATTTGCTTTCCTACAAAATAAAAGAATAATTTATGTACAACTGTAACAATGAGATCTATGCAATATGGAAGCTTCCTTTTTAGTGAATACCTATGAAACCCAACTATCTATCTGGTAAAATTTTAGCTAGTGAAATAGTTTGGCTCTCTGTCCCCACTCAAATCTCACGTGTTGGAGGAAGGGCCTGGTGGGAGATGACTGAATCATGGGGGTGGATGTCCCCCTTGCTGTTCTCATGATAGTGAGTGAGTTCTCACAAGATCTGGTTGTTTAAAAGTGTGTAGCACTTCCCTCTTCGCTCTCTCTCTCCTGGCTCCGCCATCTTAAGACATGCTTGCTTCCCCTTTGTCCTTCTGCCATGATTGTAAGTTTCCTAAGGCCTCCCCAGCCATGCCTCCTGCACAGCCTATGGAACTGTGAGTCAACTAAACCTCTTTTCTTTATAAATTACCCAGTCTTAGGTGGTTCTTTGTAGCAGTGTGAGAACAGACTAATACAGCTGGTGTTTTTTAGAATATACACAGTCAAAAATGCTTAAATACATTTGCATCTGGTTTTAATCTTATACCATAAGGCAGGGGTCAGCAAAAATTTTTGAGTAAGGAGCTAATAGTAAATATCATAGGCTCTGGGGGCCAAACAACTTGGTCACAACACAACACAATACAGCTGTGTCATCCCACAACTGTATTGGGACAACAGCCATGGAAAAGATGTAAATGAACTAGCACTCATAAAATGTTACTGGGACATAGCCAGTAACACTTTATTTACAAAAGTAGGTGCTAGTTTGCCAACCTAAGAGGCCAAAAGGAAACACCAAGGTTTCTGAGGCCATGGGTTCTGAACTGACAACACAACTCACAGAACAGAAATAGAAGAAATTTAGGTGGGACCTTAGGATTTTAGAACCATGTCCTTCAGTTCATGAGTGACCAGCTGTAGTTTCCAGCCTGCTGGAAGCAGATGTCAACAGTTCGGTTCAGGACACAGCTCCTGGTTTCCTACCATATACCAGGCACCTCGCTGGATGGCCACTGGCAGGCTAAAAGAAGATTAAGAGACAGGCCCTGCTCTGCATGGGAGGTGAGTAGACACAGCCATGGAGAATCCACATACAATGTGTATGTGATCAGGTCCCACTTAGGGACTACAGAAATGCTATAGCCTAGAGGCTCAGGAGAACTTTCTGAAAGTGGTACCTGCCCCCCTGGCTGAATACTAAAGAATGAGTAAAAGACAGGTCCCGAAAACTGGGAGCTGCAGGACAGGCAGGAAGGCAGCCAGAACTGAGGAAGAAGACAGAAGGCCATGTTCTCAGAGGCATGGGCTGCTGGGCCGCTGGAGTGCCAGGAAAGCAAAGAACAGAGAAAGATGTCCCAGGGATCAGAACCCAAAGGACCCTGCAAGCTGGTGGGAAGTCCAGAATAAGGGTCACTGAAGGACTTCAGACAGGACAGGGACATGGTCAGCCTGACTGCAGTGGAGCACGTAGATTTGGGTAGGGGAGGAAAGACGTGAGCACTGAAGCAAGAAGCAGTGATCCCTATTTCCAAAGTCCACTTACCTTTTTTAGAATGACCCAGGCTTTTAAAAAAAATCCTGAATTCATAAGCTCTCATCTCTATTTTCTTCCTAGTTTAAAAAAAATTGTTCCCCTAAACCGCTGTGACCAAAATAGCCATGATGAAGATTGTGCTGATTACAGAAGTTCACTTCCATATAAAAGTGATTGTCTCATAAATGTAAGAGATCTTGGCCAGTTAGCTGTGTGTGTGTGTGTGTGTGTGTGTGTATACATATATATGTGTGTGTATATATACGTGTGTATGTATATATACACGTGTATGTGTGTGCGTGTGTGTATATATACACACACACACGTATATATACACATACACATATACACACACGTATATATATACATACACACATATATACACACACACACACACACACATATATATATATTTTGTTTGAGACTGAGTGTCACTCTTGTTGCCCAGGCTGGAGTGCAATGCTGTGATCTCAGCTCACTGCAACCTCTGCCTCCTGGGTTCAAGCAATTCTCCTGCCTCAGCCCTCCAAGTAGCTGGGATTACAGGCATCTGCAACCACGTCCAGCTAATTAAGCCAAGGTGGGTGGATCACCTGAGGTCAGGAAACCAGCCTGGCCAATATGGTGAAACTCCATTTCTACTAAAAATACAATTAGCAGTATATTTAAACTCTAAAACTAAATCTGGTGCTTCAATATGCCCTTCTACGCCTTTTGAAATTGAAAGCTACATCTGAAAGATGAAAAATGAATAGCTAGGTTATACTAACCAATTCAAATTGATTTTATGGAGAGAAGAAACAAAACAGTTTTGCCAACTGTTGTGTATGCTATTTGCCAACAGCAAGCGTGTAACAAACACCTCTTATGACTTAGGCATGTTGCAGGAGAAAAATAAGAGCTAGTCACTTTCATGGTTACTGAAAAAGACACACACTTTTTCTGCAGATGACACTCACTGTAAATTACTTCGCTAAGAAAAAGAAAGGCATCCACTGCAGCTGTCACCCACTTGCACGTACCTGACTATCAAGAAGCTGCATGACATTATGGAAATCCTGGGGATATGGAGAACGGTCTTCTTTAAACTCGTGTGCATCTTTTAATGTGCCTATGTTGGACTTGATCTGCATATTGGACTTCTGGATTTCTGACAGTTGCTATAAGATAAAATTCAAGCTCAGTACTACAGTTAGACTTTTGTAAGACTGAAACGGAGAATAAAATCAGGGAGCACGTAGCTGTGTTTTAAATCTGACTGCCCTCTTGGATGCTCCTGGATGCTCTTGGAAGCTTCTCCCACTTCTGCTTCCCTGTGGTTTTACTGGTTTGTTTCTACTGCCTGCTGGTCTTCCTATCAGAATATGTACAGGGTGAAAAAGGGGGAAGGAAAATCTAACTTTCTAATCTTAAATGAGTCTATTTTTTTTTTTTTTTTTTTTTGAGACAGGGTCTCATTCTGTTGCCCAGGCTAGAGTGCAGTGATATGATCATGGCTCACTGCAGCCTCAACCCCTGGGTTCAAGCAATCCTTCCACCTCAGCACCCCTCCCAGGTAGCTGGGACTACAGGCGTGCACCATCACACCTGGCTAATTTTTGTATTTTTTTGTAGAGACAGGGTTTTGCCATGTTGCCCAGGCTGGTCTCAAACTCCTGGGCTTACACAACAATCTGCCTACCTCAGCCTCCCAAGGTGCTGGGATTACAGATGTGAGCCATCAGGCCCAGCTGGGGCTTAAAATTTTTTATGGGCACTTAATAGGCACCAGAAACAGAAGAACTGAATGCACCTGGTTCTTAAGCTAGTTTAGTGAGAGGCCAACACTGTCCAGGGACCACATCAGTAAATCCATTAGGGACATAACGTTTTAATTTTACCCTTTTCTTTTGATGTTGTTCCTAATGTTACTCATGGCAAAAACCCTCAGAAAACCACAGAAGGTAACATGTTAACTTCAAAAACAAAAGGATAGGGGAGCGCACTTCTCCTCTCCTCAGTGTAGGCTGCTCATAGTGACTTCATTTCAGAAAGGACAGCAGGGAAAGGAGAAAAAAAGAGAAATTCTTTGGTGAACAAACCTGACAAACACTACCTCAGGCAGGTAGCCAAGCTCAATAGCAACAGTTATAAATCATGTAGATTCATAACACGAGGTCTCAGACAAAACATTCAACTATACCGCTCCTGCACAAAAATGCCACCGACAGCACGTAAATTACCAAACATGGCTGTGTTTCAATAAAACTTCACTCATGACACTGAAATGTGAACTTTAATGAAATTTTCCTGTGTCACAAAATAGTCTTCTTTTTTTCCAACATTTTAAAAATGTAAAAACTGGCTGGGCACAATGGTTCACACATGTAATCCCAGCACTTTGGGAGGCCCAAGTGGGAGGATCACTTGAGGCCAGGAGTTTGAGACCATCCTGGCCAACATGGTGAAATCGTCTCTACCAAAAATACAAAAATTAGCTGGGTGTGGTGGCATGTGCCTGTAACCCCAGCTACTCAGGAGGCTGAGGCACGAGACTCACTTGAACCCAGGAGGCAGAGGTTGCAGTGAGCCAAGATTGTGCCGCTACCCTCCAGACTAGGTGACAGAGACTCTGTCTCGAAAAAAATAAAAAGTAAAAATATAAAAACTATCCTTATGTCACAGGCCATTCAAAATCAGGTGGTATGCTGGACTTGGTTCATGGGCCATCGTTCACCAAACCTCATGCTAGAGTTTAAAGAGTTTTAGGAAAGCCCTCAGGTGAATTCCAAAAATCTCTCTATTTTTGTTTATAAAACTTGTTGGCCCCTAGAGGGAGCTCAAGGACCTTTGCTCAGCTCCCTTCCTTTCTACCTTTTCCCCAAAGAAGAGTTACGTCAAATCTAACCAGGGAGCTTAGAATTCTTAGCAGGAGGACACTGATGGATTGGCTGCTTCTTTCTAAAGAAGCAGCTCAGGTATCATCTACGCATGAGGCCAGGGCTGTATGGACCAGGGCTGTTCCCATAAGGGAGAGGGGCTCATTTAGCCATAACTTGCTTGCTTTAGAGATCCTACCCGGGCCTGGGTTGAGGAGGGGGCCTGGCAAGGGTTCTTAGTCTTTCTGGGTCTGCTTTCTTCCATTCCCACTGGATAGTGGAAAGTTCCAAAACTCAGGGAGGAGTTTACAGTTCAAGGCTAACCTAACCAGATAAGAAAAGAGGGACCTTCATAGAAGAGGGTCTTCTATATCTCACCACGAGTGTTCTGCACTGGAGTTTAAGGCCAAAGCTCCCATTCTCAGCAAAACACCTCTGACTCACTCTGTCGCCTCTATGCCTCCCTCAAGACTCTTGGGGAGAAGAATGTCTGCACCAGGGTACCGTAAAGTAACTGCTGGATCCCCTGGCCTTAATGCCATTCTAACACCACCTCTCAAGGCAATCAATACCATAAGAACTTCTAGGTTTAATACTTACATATTCTAATGCTGAATTCTTTGAAGTTAATTCTTTAAATTCCTTCATAAACATTTCCTTGACTTTTTCCATTTCATCAACTAGTTTCTCCTTTTCTTCTTCTTTCCACCTATCAAATAACTTCAAAAAGTCTTCCTCTTTTGTTTTTTGCATTTCATATTCCTGAAATTATTTTAATACACAGCTTTAAAAGTTCTGGTCTGAAGAAAATAAGCAATATTTAAAATAAAAGTTCATAGCATCACTTCAAAAATGTTAGCTAGTATTGCTTATTTCAGTTGGGCTTGTAATAACATTTCCTATCATGGCAGGTCTGTGCACAAAGATTTTTCTAAACTAAAGGCAGCACACAGAATCCTCTTGTCCTTACATCCCTTAAAATAACAACAGAGAGGCCCGAGGCCTCCAGCTTTTTGTGTTCTGTGAACTTGTATAAAAGTCATACCATAATCTATAAAATGTAAATATACTTTAAAGAAAACATATATTGAGCAATAAAAGAACATTTCTTGACACCATAGCAATTTGGGTAGCATAACTCCATCCCACCACCAGAAAATACAAATTCAGATTTATAGGAGCTAGATTCAAGGTTAGCACTTGATTTCTCAATGACCTTCAGGATTTTTCAAATCTAAATTGAGAACTTGAACAACACTATATGCCAACTAGCCCCAACACACATATATAGAACTCTGTACCCAACGACAGCAGAATATGCATTCTTCTTCAGTGCACATGGAATATTCACCAGGAAGACCTTTTTTTAGTCCATAAAGTGTTTCTCAGATTTAAAAAGATCAAAATCATGTAAAGAATCTTCTCTGATCACAATAGAAGCCAGAAATCAGTAACAGAAGGGAACTGGAAAATTAGCAAATACGTGGAAATTAAACAACACGCTCTTAAACAACCAATGGGTTAAAGAAAAACTCACTAGGGAAATTGGAAGATACTGTGAGGTTAATGAAAATGAAAACATAACATACCAAAATTCATGAGATGCAGCCAAATCAGTGCTCAGAAAGAAATTTATAGCTGTAAGAGCCTACATTTAAAAAGAAGAAAGGGCCAGGTGTGATGACTATGCCCATAATCCCAACACTTTGGGAGGCCATGGTGGGAGGATCACTTGATCTCAAGAGTTTGAGACCATCCTGGGAAACATTGTGAGACCTCATCTCTACCAAAAATTAAAAAAAAAAAAAATTAGCCAGGTATGGTGGTATGTGCCTGTAACCCCAGCTACTTAGAAGGCTGAGGTAGGAGGACCACTTGGAATGGGGAGGTCAAGGCTGCATTGAGCTGTGATTGTGCCACTGTACTCCAGCCTGGGCAACAGAGAGAGATTCTATCTCCAAAAAACAAATATAGAACAAGAAGAAAAATATTAAATAAATAACCTAGCTAGAAAAAGATGAGCAAACCAAACTCAAAGGCAACAGAAAGAAAAAAATTATGAAAATTAGAGCAAAGATAAAGCAAAGAACAGGAAAGTAATACAGACAATAGATGAAGCCAAAATTTGGTTCTTTGCAAAGATCAACAAAACTGACAAATTTTTAGCTACCCTGACTAAGAAATGAAAGTGAGGACATGACTACCAATCTTAGAGAAATTAAAAGGATTGTAAGAGAATATAATGAACAGTTGTACACCAATAAATTGCATAATCTAGGTGAAATTACCAGAGTGACCCAAGACAAAGGAAATTTCAATAGACTTTCAATAAATAAACAGATAGAGTTAGTAATCAACAACCTCCTAAAAAGGAAACGTCCAGGACCAGATGGTTTTACTGGTGAATTCTACCAGCTATTTAAAGAAAATAGAATACACAAGAAACTACTAAAGTAATAAACAAGTTCAGCAAAGTTGCAGAGTACAAGGTCAACATGCAAAAAGCAGTTATATTTCTACATACCAGCAATGAACAATCCAAGAAAGAAATTAAGAAAACAATTCCATTTATAATAGCATCCCAAAGAATAAAATACCTAGAAATAAATGTAACCTAAAAAGTGAAAGACTTGCACACTGAAAATTGTAAAAGTTTGTTGTAAAAATTGAAGAACACCTAAATAAATGGAAAGACATCCCATGTTCATGGATAGGTAGATTTAATATGGTTAAAATGGCAATACTCTCCTAAGCAATCAAGAGATTCAGTGTAATCCCATTTCAATAACCTTATTTGCAGAAATGGGAAAGCCAGTCCTCAATTTCACATGAAACTGTAAGAGGCCACAAATAACCAAAACAATATTGAAAAAGAAAAAGTTGGAAGATGCACACTTATCAATCTCAAAGTCTACTACAAAGCTACAGTAATCAAAGTTGTGTGATATTGGCATCAAGACAGATATATAGACTAGTGGAATGGAATTGAGAATCCAGAGATAAACCCAAACATCTAGGGTCAACTGATTTTCAACAAGGGTGTTAAGAACATTCAATGAAAAAAGAATAGTCTCCTGAATAATTGGCACTGGGACAACTGGACAAATCACATGCAAAAGTATAAAGTTGGGCCCCTCTCTCAATCTGTATGCAAAAATTAACTCAAAATGGATCAATGACCTAAATATAAGAGCTAAAGTGATGAAACTATTAGAGTATATAAAGAACTCATACAGCTCAACAAAAAAGGCAAACAATTCAATTTAAACAAATGGGCAAAGGACTTGAATAGACATTTCTCCAAATAAAATATATACAAATGGACAATAAGCATGAAGAGATGTTCAATATAATGGTTGTTAAGGAAATACAAATCAAAACCTGATGAGATACCACTTCCCACCCACCCAACAGGATGGCTTTAATTAAGAAAACAGAAAAGTATAACAAGTATTAGTGAGGATGTGGAGAAATATGAACATTACTGGTGAAAATGTAAAATGGTACAGCTACTATGGAAGACAGTTTGGTGGTTCCTGAGAAAGTTAGACATAAAACTACCATATGACTCAGCAATTCCACTCCTAAGTATATAATCAAGAAAAATGAAAACATATGCCCACATAGAAACTGCCACATGAATGTTTATAGTAGCATTATTCATTGGCGCCAAAAGGTGAAAATGAACCAGATGTCCACCAATGGATGACTGGATAAACAAATTACGTATACATACATACATACAATGGAATACTAGTCAGCAAGACAAAAAGTACTGATACATGTTACAACTTAGATGAACCTTAAAACATTATGCTAACTGAAAAAAGCCAGACACAAAAGGTCACATATTACTTTTTTTTTTTTCAGATAGGGTCTCATTCTGTAGCCAAATGGGGTGCAGTGGGGTGAACACAGCTCACTGCAGCCTTGACTTCCTGGACTCAAGCCATCTTCCTCCCTCCTCAGCCTCCTGAGTAGCTGGGACCACAAGCACATGCCACCATACTCAACTAATTTTTTAATTTTTTGTAGAGACAGGGTCTCACCATGTTGCACAGACTGATCTTGAACTCCTGGACTCGAGCAATTCTCCCGTCTTGGCCTCCCAAAATACTGGGATTACAGTTGTGAGCCACTATACCTGGTCTACAGATTTTTTTAAAAGATATATACCGAATAGGAAAATTCATAGACATAAAAAGATTCGTGGTTACCAGGGGATGAGGGTAGTACGAGTGATTATTTAATGGGTATGGGTTATTTTTCTGGGGTGTTGAGAGTTTTGAAACTAGAGAAATGGTGGTTGCACAATATTGTGAATACACTAAATGCTACTGGATTGTACAGTGTAAAATGATTGCCTAAAAGAGATGTTGGTACACCCTTGTTCATAGCAGCATCAGTCATAATAGATAAGAAGTGGAAGCAACCCAAGTGTCCAACAACAGATGAACGAATAAGCAAAATGTGGTATACAGACATATACCATCAACTATTATTCAGCCTGAAAAAGGAAGGAAATGCTGACACACACTGCAACATAGATAAACCTTGAGGATATTATCAGTAAAATAAGCCCATGATGACAAAAAGACAAATACTCTACACTTCTATTCATATGAGGTATCTAGAGCAGGCAAAATCACAGAGACGGAAAGTAGCTGGAAGGAGGTGGGAGGGGAGCACTGTTGTTTAATGGGTAGTTTCAGTTTTTCAATATAAAACAGTTCTGGAGATTGGCCATAACAATGTGAATACACTGAACACTACTGAACTGTACACTTAAAAAATAGTTAAAATGATAAATTTTACATTATAGGTATATTACAGTTTTAAAAGAGTGAGCCCATGTGGAAGACAGAGGGCTCTGTCAATGATTCTGTGAAATGACTGCTGTTTTCCCTAGAAAGTCACACTTCCTGTCCCCATGGGGGAAACAAGGAAGAACTGAGCACACGGTCACTCCAACAGTTACAAGGAAATAAACGCTCTTTGATGGCCTTACTCTCTCCATTAGGTACATCAAGGTCAACCCTCTGTTGGATCAATAATGGCATGCGTGGTACCCACGGTGTACCCACAGTGACCCACAGAAGTCAGAACTCAATGAATCATGGGCCTCTAGACTCTTGGGCCCTTCATCAACCCAAGTATCTCTGAACAAGTAATTCCAAGCACCAAACGGCCTGACACATGGGTAACACAGATGAGAAAAAAGAGAAAAGGAAACAGATCGGAAGCATGAGGAAGACTCAACCCTCTGTTGGTGGCCTTGAGTATGGAGGAAGAGGGTCAGGAGCCCAGGAGTATGGGTAGCCTCACAAGGAAATTAAGAGCAGCCCTCCCTCAGTGGACAGCCTGGAAGAAAGTGTAGACCTCTGGCCTACACCTGCCAGGAAGTGAACTCTGCCAGCAACCAAATAAGCAGGAAATACTCTGTTCTACAGCTTCTACCAAGGCACATGGTCCTCCTGACACCTTGACTTTAGCCCAGTGAGATATGAGAAGTGTCAGACTTCTGTTTTAAGCAAAATTGTAGAAAGTTAATTGTGTGTTATATGAATTCCACCTCAATTTTCTAAAAGGCTTTTGAAAAATAGAGAAATATATTTCCAGTGATGTGCTTTGTAGTAAGATACTACTATGGCAATAAAAAATGCAATCATCTTGTCAAGTGCTACAAACTCTTAAGTGTCCTCTGTTTATGAGAGTCCATGGCATAATTGAATTACATACAGTTAATTGTAATTAAAATACCACAGAATTCTGCCGGTACCTTGGAGAATCTGACCGCACTGGCATGGTGTGCAGCCTCTAGCTCAGACCTGGTGAGCTGTAGCTCTTCCTTCAATACGACGATCTCACTCCGGAGCTTCTCAATCTGTGCATTCTTCTGATACTCTGTTGCAACAGAAAATTGTGTTAAAACACCATCTCTTACCAAATGTACCTGGACACTTATGGGGTACAGTCCTGTTGATAACACAAAGGAAACTGTTCCCTTACTTGGGATACGATTATTTGTTTCATGCCACATGAGCCAATTTTTGCTCTTTAGAGTTTATTTGAAGCCCAGTGTATTTTGGGGCATTGAATTATTTTTTAGCAGATTCTTTCAGCCACTGTGTTGAGGTTGGATTATCCTACAGAGACACATGAGAGCCCTGTTCAGGGAGCAATAATGGTAACAAGGAATAATACAGGGTGCTTTGACCCAGTGGCACTCTGGGCTTTTCTTAGAGGTGCCTGTCTCAATCACAGAAGGCAAGCAACAGCTTCCTCTGCAGGCACCACCATACTGAAATCTCTGTGGTCACCATCCTTAAGGTGCCTGCTGAACTCTCCTGAGGACCCCGTCAGTGCTAATACAAGCAGAGGACTAGAGGGACATTCAAAATGCAAACTTGGGCCATAGCCTATCAACTGGGGTAGAAGTGAGGTACTGAAAAGTTGTAAAAGGAAGCAACAAGTGAAAGGAAGAATACTTATGTACATGTACTTACATGCAGATGTACACATGACTGAATGGATGTACATGTGTCTGTGAGTGTAGACATGAAAGGTATGGAAACCAAAGTAGAAAGTCAGAATCTCAAAGATGACCTGAAGAAATAATACTCGTTTCAGAGTCTGAAACCCTCTCTGAAACGAGTATGAGTTAGAATAAGATACTGAAACAGAAGAGAAAGAAGGTCAGTTTCACACTGAAGAATGGTAAATTAAAATATTTCATCTTTCCAAAATATTGCTAAATTTTATCAGTGATTCAGGACTTATTAATGAGAGTATTATGCTGTTATTTTTGTTTCTACAAAGCTTAGCTATTTCCTAAGTAATCTATTTAACTGAAATGGGCAGGAATGGAAATAGCCCGGCCCACAATGGAGGGAAAGGCAGGTATTGAGTATATAAGCCAAGTACCGATGTCTAGATACTGAGAACATTTAAGATCAGAATGAGGTCGGGCACGGTGGCTCATGCTGTAATCCCAGCCCTTTGGTAGGCCAAGGGGGATAGATTAGTTGAGGCCAGGAGTTCGAGACCAGCCTGGGCAACATAGCAAAACCCCATCTCTACTAAGAAAATAAAAAAATACAAAAACTAGCCAGGCGTGGTGGTGGGTGCCTGTAGTCCCAGCTACTTGGGAGGCTGAGGCAAGAGAGTCACTTGAACCCAAGAGGAAGAAGTTGCAGTGAACCAAGATGGCACCACTGCACTCCAGCCTGGGCAACAGGGGGAGATTACATCTAAAAAAAAAAGAACAAAAACAAAAACAAAAAACAGATCAAAATAAGAATTTCTGTGGGTTACTGTGGCAATCTGCAGGAAGCTTTGATCTGCCCATGGAGAAAGAGCCCTTACATTCTTTGCTTTTGAGAATACTTCAGCGGTAGAAAACCTGGCTCCTTGGTAAGCCCCAGCGTCCCCTCCCCTCTCTTGTGTCTTCATTTTTCGTACCATCTATATTGTCGGTGGTGCACGCCCAAACTCATCTTAGTATCTCCCACATCAAATGAAACAAAAATTGTCCCTGGGTCTCACATTTCTGTCCAGATGAAGCCTCATGTCTCTGCTTTCCTTCCCAGTAGGTGTTATTGAAACCAATGTCTGGATACAGTAGGACCACTCCCTCACGATTCTCAGCTCAGCTCAGGGGAATCAGACTTTTGTCCCCATCTGTCTACTGAAGCTGCTGTGCCAGGGTCACCGACAACCGTCTTGACAACAGCAGTCCATTGTCAGTCTTCATCTTACTCTGCACCTCAGGAGCACTTGATAGGACTGACCGCTGCCTCCTCTGTGAAATATTTTTCCCTTGGTTTCCATGGCAACACATTCCCCAGGTTTCCCTCCAGCTTTGATAGAGACTATTCCTCACTCTCTGCTGATGCTCTTTCTGAGCTCCTAGCATTGGGAAGACTTTGGGGCTGGCCTCACCGCCTTCTCTTCTCTATCTAGGTGACCTCAGCCAGACCAGCTCTACTCCAGTGATTTCCAGATTTAAATCTCCAGCCTGGGTCTCCACCTCAAGCTGTAGCCCTCCAGTACCCCCACCTGCATGTCTGTTGCACATGTGATTTAAATGCACCCATGGCAAGTACAAACTCTCATCCCTCTTCCTCCTTGAAACTACCTCCCGGCCCTGGCCCTCCATCACAGGAAACATCACCACCATTCACCCAAACATGGAGGACAGAAACCCAGGGTCTTCTGTAGCTTCTGGGTCCACAGCTCATCTGTGGCATCTTCACCTGCCCACCTGCCTGGGAACAAAGCTGGTCCAGGCCCCTGTCTCTCTCACCTGGGCTGCGATTGCAGCCTCCTCTCCTCACTCATCCACTGCTTCCACTGTCGCCCCAACAGTCTAGTCTCTATCCACAGCTAGAAGGGTCATGCTAAGATACACATTAATTAGATCATGCCCCTCCCCTGCATAAAATCCCCCAGTGGTTCTGCCTTGTGCATATAAAAACTCCACATTCCAGCCCACACCTTCACAGCCTCCTGTGATCAGGCCCCCAGCACTCCAGCCTCACCACACACCATCTCCTCGCCTATTCTACTCCACTCCACCAGCCCTTCTGTTCCTCAAACACATCATCCCGGCATACCTCATGCCCTTACAGTCAGTGTTCCCTTGGCCTGTGAACACTTTTTCCAGACTTTCACCCCACCTGGAGTCACTCTCTACCCCACTGTACCGCGCTATGATCTTTTGCCACCATTTGAGAAGAATTATTCATTTATCTGTTTAAGTACTCATTTATCTGTTTAAATGTGTCTCCTTAACCCCCTTTAGAATGTAAACCTCAAGAGAGAGTGGGGCTTCTCCGCTCAGCTTGTGGCTGTATCTCCAGCACCTAGTGCACTGTATGCACCTCCTGAGGGCTCCATATTTACTTACTGAATTGACAGGGACTATGATGGGAAATGCACTGGACCAAGTCTCATTGCCAAAAGAAAAAGGGAGCAGGAAGAAAAGAGCTTTGAAACAGAACTCGTTACTCACCAAAACGAGAATTTTCTTCAGTGTGGCGGCGTTGAATGTGACTTTGTAGAAAAGCTTGGTCCACAAAGGCCTTGTCACAAAAATGACACTGAAAAGAAGAGAGCAACAAATCCAAGTGTCTGTAACAACTGTCATCCCACTTAATTGCAATTAAAATTCAGGTACCTGACCAGGTGCAGTGGCTCACACCTGTAACCCCAGCACTTTGGGAGGCCAAGGCAGGCAGATCACCTGAGGTCAGGAGTTTGAGACCAGCTGGCCAACATGGTGAAACCCCATCTCCACAAAAAAATACAAAATTAGGTATAGTGGCGTGTGCCTATAGTCCCAGCTACTAGAGAAACTGAGGGAAGAGAATCACTTGAACCCGAGAGGCAGAGACTGCAGTGAGCTGAGATTGCACCACTGCACTCCAGCCTGGGCAACAGAGTGAGACTCCATCTCAAAAAAAAAAAAAAAAAAAAAAAAAAAAAAATTCAGGTACCTGAAGCACTGCCTCTTGGGCGCTTTCTTGCTGAAAGATACCATCCTGGCAAGAGATACTGAAAGCATGACTAAAAAGAGAGAGATGAAACCAGGCTGGGTGCAATGGCTCATGCATATAATCCCAGCACTTAGGAGACTGAAGGCAGTTGAGGGGGTCACTTGAGCCAGGAGTTCAAGACCAGCCTGGGCAACATGGCAAGAGCCCATCTCTAAGAAAAGTAAAAATATAAGTAAATAAATAAAAATAAAACCAGGGTGTTCGTCCCAAACTGAACAGAAGACAGTGAAAACCACCTCTTGACAGTTAAAGGAGTCCTGCTGCTGCTTTCTGGAGCCTCTGATGCCGCTCTTGTTAGACTGACAGCTTCTACTCTATCAACAACAACCTGCCCCTGCCACTCCAGCCACACCAGCCTTCTTTCTGTCCTGCAGGCACGCCAATCTCAGAGATTTGCATTCACTGTTGCCCCTGCCTGATCTTATCCAGACCCTCCTTCCATGGCTGGCACCTTCTCCTGACATTCAAGATGTCATTCACTAAGCATCTTCCATGCTGGGGATGATGGCATGTCCTCAACAAGGTCCTCCTTCAAGATCCTCCTGCCTGTCACAGTCTCTGTCACATCACATAGTCTTATTTTCATCCTCATACATCTCACTGGCTAATATTTTCATGTTTATGTACTTCGCTTGTTTATTGTCTCCAGCTCAGTCCCTCTAGGTTCTAGAATGTAGCCTTCTGAGGGCAGGGCCTCTAATTTATCTATAGCTTTATCCCCAGAGCACAGCCTTAATACATAAACGAACAAAAGCTTGGAAGTATAACCTATTAAAATAAATTTTCTGAGAAAAAAGAAGTCAATTCCTCATATACCTCTGTTTTTCTACTTTAACACTGATTCAGATTTTAAGCAAAAATCCCATTTATTTCATCTATATCCTCACTCCTGGATTACTCTGAAGTAAATCCTGGATATTATATATTTCATTTGTAAATATTTCAGAATGTATCTCTAAAAGGAAGATAGGACTTTAACACAAATTATAACACCATTATTCCACCTTATAAAGTATAAAAATTAAATCCTTTTAAAAAAACAAATATTCAACTATTTGGATAATTTTTAATTTTTGTTAATTTGATGATTTTTCCCTAATACTTCACATATTGTCGTAGAAAAAATATTTGGTTTGTTTTGGAATAATTATTAATAACTGGATCCAAATAAGGCCCTATCCCTATCCTGTAACTGATGGTTATGTCTCTTAACACTCTTTTAGTCTATAGGTTTCTCCTCTACCTCTTTTCTCCTTGCTATCCTTTTGCTGAAGAGGCTGAAGCTTGTCCTGCAGAGTTTCTCTCCATTTGGATTTTGCTGTTTTCATGCCCATTGCGTCACTGAACATGTTCTTTTGTTCACCATGCTGCCTTACTCTTAATCAGTGTAACTGCATCCAGACTTCAGGCTTTGGTTTCTAAAACTAACATTCTGTATATTTCCTTTTTTTTTTTTTTTTTTTTAAGTGTCTCCCTGTCACCCAGGCTGGAGTGCAGTGGAGCAATCATGGCTCACTGCAGCTTTAACCTCCCAAGTTCAAGAGATTCTCCTGCCACAGCCTCCTGAGTAGCTGAGATTACAGGTGCCTGTCACCACTCCCAGCTAATTTTTGTATGTTTAGTAGAGATGGAGTTTCACCATGTTGGCCAGGCTGGTCACGAACTCTCAACCTCAAATGATCCACCCACCTTGGCCTCCCAAAGTGCTGGAATTACAAGCGTGAGCCACGGTGCCCGGTCATATTCTGGTATATTTCTTGGTATTGCATCTCAGAGAATCCCTAAAGCATCTCTTCAACCTCCTGGGCTCATGACAGCTTTGGTTCACCTATAGGACTTTAGGGACCCCTCACATCGGCTCTGATGTAAGTCATATAGGCTCTCGGGCTGTGTACAGCACTGGAGAAAGGAAAGGAAAAGGAAGCCATGCCTCCCTCTCTCCCCACCCTACCCCACCCCAGTGTTCACATATTGCCAGAAGGTGTTCTAACGATCCTGTTCCTAACGGAGACAGAGACCATCCAGCCTTCAAACTGCAATACGGCCATTCTATCCGGGCAAGTAGAATGCTTCAGCAGGGCTGCCCATGTAAGTGTAAGATGAGAGAAATGCACAGTGATGATGGAGAGGATGCAAACACACCACCATGTCAAAGGGAGGAGGGGAAAAAAGGAGGTAGGGAGGGAGGGAGGGAGGGATGGAAAAACATGGCATGCAAAGATAAAGCTTACTGTGGGGATCTATAAATTAAAGAAGGAATCTAAAGATGCTCTTCACAATCTATTCACACTACAGAACATAAGAGTAGCATACATTCTATAAAAATGATATGATTTTTTTAAAAACCAGAATGAGTTGAAAAAGAAAGATAAAATACAAAACAAAACAAAAAAGGAGTTGAAACATCATTGCAGAACAAATAAGAAAAAGCAAGGACTAGGGCCAGGTGCAGTGGCTCACGCCTGTAATGCCAGCACTTTGGGAGGCCAAGGTGGGTGGATCACCTGAGGTCAGGAGTTCGAGACCAGCCTGGCCAATATGGCGAAACCCTGTCTCTACTAAAAATACAGAAATTAACCAGGCGTAGTAGCACACGCCTGTGATCCCAGCCACTCGGGAGGCTGAGGCCAGAGAATTACTTGAACCTGGGAGGCAGAAGTTGCAGTAAGACAAGATTGCACCACTGCACTCGGGCCAGGGCGACAAAATGAGACCTTGACTCAAAAAAAAAAAAAAAAAGAAAAAGCAAGGAATAAAAGAGACACTGTTGAAAACTGAATTGCTCACTAAAAGAAAGGCTGAGATAATTTACCATAGTGAATGCAGATTAGAAGGAAAGGATTAAAGCAATGAGAAAGAAACCAAAGGGTATGGAGCACTGATGGACAAAACCAATACTACATACAGGTAACTGGTTTCCCAGAAGTAGAGAAGCCAAAAATGAAAAAAAATTTAAAGACTGAATACAAGAGAGTTTCCCTGAAGTGCAGTGAAAGCTGAATCTGCAGATTAAGAGTTCACCAGGTTGTAGGGAAAACTGATACAGAACACTCAACACCAAGACATACCCTAGAAAGCTACTAGGCTTCAAGCAGAAAGAAAGGACTCTTCAGTCATGCAGGCAGAAAAAGCAAGTCACTCACAAGAAGAAAAGCTTTAAGCCACCCTCATACTTCTCACAGCAACATTTACTGCCAGAAGACAAAGGAATCACATCTAAAAAGTTCAGAGGGAAAGTGTAACTAAGAATATTCTTCATCCAATATGTCTTTCAAAGTTGACAGAGTTGAAGAAATGCAGCACTCTTCGGCCTTCTGGGTAAGAAAAATCATTTTGACAATCTTATGAATTAAGAGATAATTCAAAATGAGAAACTCAAGAATGGAGATGTTGAGGCGAAAGGACTTTGAGCACATAAATATAAAACCAATGAAGAAAAAACAAGTTAAGATATTATGGTTGAGTAAGAGAATGTGAATGTTACCAGCCTGGATAGTGTAACTCTAGAAACGGCAAAGAAGCCCTGATTCTCACTGTGACCGTGTTTGGAGATGCGGCCTTTAATGAGATAATTAAGGTTAAGGTTACATGAGGTCATAAGGCAGGGTTGGGGAGGGCGTGAGGTGGAGAAGGGGCAAATCTTTTTAGGGTAAATACGGCGCAGTGGCTCACACCTGTAGTCCCAGCTACTCGCAAGGCTAAGGCGGAAGGAACATTTGAGCCTAGGAGTTCAAGGCCAGCCTGGGCACATAGCAAGACCCCTTCACTTTAAAAAAAGAAAAAGAGAGAGAGACATTAACGATCTCTCGCTCTCTCTCTCCCCCCAAACACAGAAAAGGCCAGCTGATGAGGACATAGCAAGAAGGTGGCTGTTTACAAGCCAGGAAGAGAGGCCTCACCAGGAACCATCCCTCTTGACACCTTGATCTTGATCTTCGACTTCCAGCCTCCAGAACTGTGGGAAAATACATTTCTGTTGTTTAAACCATCTAACCTGTGTGATTTTTATGGCAGCCTTGGCAGATTAGTACAGATCTATAATATCATTTATAGAAAATTTTCAAACTTAAAAATACTGTCTTACGAATACATATGTTCATAAAAATATTTTACACATTCATAAACATAAATAGGAAGGATATAGTCAAACAAAGATTTCCTCTGGGAATGCAGGAAGGGAAAATTATTTATTTCTAAGATGTTTAAAACTCTTTAAACATTTGCTATCTTGGAAATCTAGCAAAATGCTAACCTGAGTTAAATCTTTTTTTTTTTTTTTTGAGATGGAGTTTCGCTCTTGTAACCAGGCTGGAGTGCAATGGCGCGATCCCAGCTCACTGCAACCTCCACCTCCCGGGTTTAAGTGATTCTCCAGCTTCAGCCTCCCAAGTAGCTGGGATTACAGGTGCACACCACCACACCTGGCTAATTTTTGTATTTTTAGTAGAGACGGAGTTTCACCATGTTGGCCAGGCTTGTCTTAAACTCCTGACCTCAGGTGATCTGCCCGGTATTTGTCCCAAAGTGCTGGGATTACAGGCGTGAGCCACTGCACCTCGCCTAACCTGAGTTAAATCTAAGAGGTGGGTATATGGTGTGTCTTACATTAGTCTATGCACTTTTTGTATGTTTATAATATTTCAATACTAATTTTTATTTGAAAATCAATGAGGTTTTTCTTTTAAAATCTCCCATATATGGGTATTCACTATATTGTCATTTTAATTTTTCCGTGTTTTAATTTTTTTTAATAAAATTTTGAGGAAAAAGACCTTACACATTGCCATCACTACCCCCCTTATACACAACACACACACACACACCCCATGGGGGAAAAACTCATTAGGGTGCATGCATGTGTGTTTCTGTCTGTCTGTGTGTCTGTGTGTTCAAGTCTCTAAGAACAGGCATCTTTAATTTTTTTTGTCTCAGCTACTCAGTTCTTACGATTTCTTAAAGCAAAGGGAATGGAGACAAAGCGAAGTGGTATGAGAATGAGAATGAGACCACAATTTCTCAAAGGTAAAACTGATAATGCAGTAGACCCAATCATTGTGTCAGAACAAGGAGTCCAGCCTTTGGATTTTCTGTATAAGGGAAGAAAGAAAAACTCACATGATAGCAGTCATATGATTGTTCACATTTTGTAATAAGTCAGCTTTGGTATTTGTCATGTCACAAAACGTTTTTCCCTCATTACCAGGTATTAGCTAAAACAGTAACTACATGCCAAGCACTGCTCTAAGCACAGTCCATGCACTAAGTCATTCAACCCCCATTAACAACTGCTATATGGTAGGTACAATTAATATTCCCATTTCACAGAGTAGAAACTGAGGCACAGGGAGGTTGAGCAACTTGCCAAGGTCTGGTAGCTGAAAAAGTAGTAGGTGTCACTCATTTGATAAATTGAGTCATTACCTTTTAATTGTTACTTATCATTCACATTTGAAAATCTTCTCTTATGCTGGGTGTGGTGGCTCACGTGTGTAATCCCAGCACTTTGGGAGGCTGAGGTGGGTGGATCACTTGAGGTCAGGAGTTCAAGACCAGCCTGGCCAACACGGTGAAACCTTGTCTCTACTAAAAATACAAAAATCAGCCAGGCGTGGTGGTGCACACCGGTAGCCCCAGCTACTTGGGAAGCTGAGGTGGGAGAATCGCTTGAACCTGGGAGACAGAGGCTGCAGTGAACCGAGATCACGCCCCTGCACTCCAGCCTGGGCGACAGAGTGAGACTCCATCTCAAAAGAGAGAAAGAAAATCTTCTCTTATAACAGCTACTTCTATAGTAACCCCCCAAAAAGAAAAAAAAGTTTATAAACATACAATTTCTGTATGTTAGCGGTTTTAAGATTTCACTAGATAGCTGCTAAAGCTGGAGTATAATAAACCTTTAAAAAATGTTTAAATATAATCCATTCTATTTGTTGCACAAGAAAAAGACCATCTTAGCACTATTTGAAAATATTTACTTTTTAAGCAGCATTTATGAAATAAGCAATTAGCAACGCCCAGTGTCATTTGAAGATTATA